>NW_004444063.1:823455-873017 GCF_000243295.1 Trichechus manatus latirostris
AATTCTTCCAATTTTTTGTCTGTATTTTCCATGAATTTGTCTATTTTTTCCTCATGTTTGTCAGCTTTTTGCTTCAGTTCTTGGAGAATTCGGAGTATTAGAGATTTGAATTCCTTATCAGGTAGTTCTAGTGCATTTTCTTCCAGAGGAGAGTCATCTGGTGTTTTATTTTGGACACCTACTGGAACCATCCTGTCCTGTTTCTGTAAATGTTTTGTTATTGTCTGCTGTCTTTGGGGTATTCAGTAGTAATTTTTCTCATTTATTGATTGTAGATGTGTTTGTTTCGTCCCTTTTTTAAAGGAAATTTGACTATGTCTGAGCAGGGAGACTGTGTATTCTTTGTTGTTTGCTTGTCTTTGGGCACAATACTTTTCACCTCCTTCTTCAACTGGCAGGGTCAGTCACTCAGATATAGTACAGCAGGGCAGGTTTAGCTGCAGAGGAGTTACTGGGACGGGTTGTTTGTGGCACTTACTACAGCCACCAGAGCTGGTCGGTAATCAGTGCAGCGCAGGTTCCAGTAAGCCATGGCTGTGCTGCTTGGTGGTGTGATGTGAAGCGCACGGTGCAGGTAGGGAGGATGCAGTGGGGAGATTGTTATGTGTGGAGCTAAGATGGATTGGGAGAGAGGAGAGAGGAACAGGAGCCAAAAACTTACAAAGAAACAGAAAAGAATGCTAGGGGAGCTTGTCATTGGAGTGGAAAGATGAGAGACTATGAAATGGAGAAAAACAGAAAGAGGAGGCGGAACAAAAGAAAAGAATGAATAAATAAGAATCAGAAAGGTTAAAGAACTACAAAGTTCCCAGGGATCCCACTGGTGCAGCTATGAGGTCTGGGGAAGTCGCTCTCAGGTGTTGCAGTACAGCCTGGCTGGAAGGTGTAGAGGTATACAACGCCAGGTATTCAGAGAACAGAATGAGAAGGAAGATAGAGAGAGATGAGAAACTGAGCAATGAAGAAAGATAAAAAGGGAAAAAGAGGGAAAAGAAAACAGAACAAATTAAAAAAATAAAACAAAACAAGAAAGGCCCGCAATGAAACAGAAAAAAAGAAGAAAAAAAGAAAAAGACCAACGTAAAAAGAAATGCCCTCAGGGATCCCTCTGCACGTCTGTGGAAGCCGAAGGGGAGTCTCCCTGCCACACAGCTTAGCCTGGCTAGAAAAGGCTCCCAACTCAAGAAAAGGAAAAGAGAACAAAGAAACAATTCAAAAGAAAAAAACGAACAAAAGCCCCGGGGTCCTACCAACATGGCAGCCCAAACTGGGAAGAAGCTCCACACTCGAACGGAGCTCCGCAGCCCCTCAGGAAGAAGCAAAGATGGCGCACGGAGCCAGGTACTTGAGTGAAGGGAGGCGGAGGTGGCGAGAGACAAGTAAGAAATCAAAAGAAGAAGAAGAAAAAAAAGCAACAGTAGCAATCGACATATGGCACTCAGAGAGGCAGGTAGTACGGGCTGGTGTTTCTGGAGAAGAGACTGTCCGTGGGAAGCAGAGGGGGCCAAGTGTGGGTGAAGAAGGGTAGAGAGGAGTGGGGAAGCATATATTACAAATTACTTGAGCTCTGCAGCCCCTCAGGAAGAAGCAAAGATGGCACACGGAGTGAGGTACTTGTGCTAATGGAGGGGGGAGGTGGGGAGAGGCAAGGAAGAAATAAAAAGAAGTGGAAAAAAAGCAACACCAGCAGCCAACAAATGGCACTCAGACAGCCACCCGTTCGGGGGTGTGGAATCCAAGCAGCCGCTGTTTCTCGGTCCAGAGACTGCGGCCGCGGGAAGCAGAGGAGGCCGAGTTGGGGTGAAGAAGGGTTGGGGGTGGGAAAGTGTATATCACCAGTTACCAGTTGGTTTGTCTCCCGCTGGAAGCTCCATGAGGCTGCTTTCTCGTACCCCCTGTTTGCTGGTCTCCAATAGGAGTCCGAGATGGTGGATCCGTGCTGCGTTAGCTGGTAGGGGACCTCTGCATGAATCTCTCCTCGCTCTCCGTTCTCTGTCAGTTTTCTCACTCCATTTGGTGCTTGGCTGAGTTCTTTATCTCTTCATTTGATGTTTTAGGGCTTCAGGATTGTTGTATTCTCTGTTTGGCTTAGTTTTTCAGATCTTTGCTGTGGAGGGACGGCGTGGTGCTTCTGCCTAGAGCACCATTTTGCCGGAACTTCTGGACTGAGTTTTGATGTGGTTACCCTACTGTTCTATGCACTGGGTTGTGAAGGGCAAGAGGTCCCTTGTTTGATTTCATGGGGTGGATGTAGTGTTGATTTTACTTGAAACCCCCAGGGTCCAGTCAGAGCCTTTGTTACTTGCCTAGTAACATGGGGATGGTGTTCTTTAACTTTTCTCAGACTGGACAGGAGCATGGGCCATGTCAGGCAGCAAATGCCAGGAGCTTATGGGTTGTTCTGAAGCAAGGAAAGGAGGTGGCATGACTAGGTCAGGAGTAACTTGCATAGGGCCAGGAGAGAGGAAGGACTTTTTATTGTTGGGCACTAGGACCAAACAAGGAGGCTGGCCTAAACACCCATGTACCAGACAAACAAAATGCCTGCCTCCCTGGCTTCCTTTGACTCTGTTTATCAAAATCATATCAACTTGTGAGCTTATTTTGCAAACCTCCTAAACACAGCTGTAGGCTCTTGGGAGAAAGCTGAAACCCAAACCCTCATTGGAGAATACCTACTTTATATAGTAATTAAAGAAAGCAAAACTATTTTTTAAAACTCTGATAAAGTTTATCCCAGTCGTGGGGCGGCCTTCTGCTGGTGGTCATCGAACCAAATCCTGTGGCCACACCTTCAGCAGACGGTAATTTTGATGATATTCATAATGGCGACAAGTGCTCAGTAAATTTTAGGTGTTACCCACTCTGCTAAATGTGCTATTTGGATTATCTCTTATGAGGTAGATAATATTCATAGTTCTGTTATAGATAAGGAGAGCGAAAGCATAGAGGTGGGGTAGGTGACCTGCTCAAAGTCACCTAGCTGGGAAATAATGGAGCTGGGATTTTAATCCAGGCAGTCTGACTCTCAACCTTTGTGCCTTTCTGTCTGCTGATGAGGATGGAAGTTTTCAGGAGGCTAAAGTGACTTGTCCAAGTCTACACAGAGGCTGGACTTCAATACAAGTCTTTTGACTTAGTGTCTGAGGCTCTTGCAGCATCTCTCTAGCTGCCTCTAGGACCCTACAGTGTTCTCCAGGTCCCCAGTGACCCAAAACAGTGGCTTCCAGATTCCATCCCTAGACCAGTACCAATCCAGCCACAACAGAGTCACCTGGAGGAACTAGAATGCAGAATCTTGGCTTCACTGAGATTCTGATTTCAGGAGGTAGGACCTAGGAGTCCATATTTTGTTGTGAAGTCGGGTTTGAGAACCACTACCCAGATACTTATGCTGTCAGCAGTGGTTTTCAGTATAAGATACCTTCCATGACCCTTTTATGGACTTTTCCTTGACTTTCTTCTTTGTAGAATTGGCCATTCTTCCTCTGTGACCCCATGCAGGATGCTGTCACACCATGTGTAGATCTTAGAACCTCCTCACTCTCCTTGCCAAACGCTCACTGAGGGCAGGTACTGGGCCTGACTCATCTTTTTATTCATAATCTCTGCCACATAGTGAGTGCTCAATAAATATTTGTGGAATTAATTAATGTCTGGATATATTTATACCCAATTAAATGTCACATGTTTACATACACGATCCCCCAGTCGAGACTCAGGGGCATCTTAATGCGGTTCTCATGCTTGAGTTGTTACCATTCATATAGTGTGTTGTATCTAATACATATACTGGGAGTTGTTTTTCAAGTAGTGGGAGTGACTTTCCACTAAACCATTCATGTCCCTTCACCAAGTATGCATGGAAATTGATGACATGGGCCTAGAAGGTGGTTGGCCAGAGTTGGAGCGTGTGGGACTAGAGAGGAAGACATCTGGGAGATTAGGAGCTTAGCCTGAATGTGCCTTGGCCACCCGTGGTGACAGCTGGGGAACTTCAGCTCAGCAACTCTCCACTGAGCACCTGAAGCTGGCCAGGCCCCATGCTGGCCAGAGCAATAGGTCAGGCCATCCGTGCCCTCAAGGAGTTCATAGTATATTGGGAAAGACAGACCAGAAAACAGAAACATTGATACAGAGGTTAAGAGTGAGGAGGGAAGCCACTCAGAAAAGGGCTTCAGAATCCAGACTGGTATGCGGGGTGAATCCAAGCAATGTCTGGTTAACCTTTCTGGGCTCCCCCATTGTAATGTGGAGATTATAGTAGCACTTGGGCAGTGCTCACTAACATTTAGAAGCATTTGTTGAATAACTGAGAGCTGAGACACTGTTCAGGAATAGCTTCTCAGAGAAGGAGACATTTGAGTTTTGTTTTAAAGAACAAATAATATTTAGCCAGGAGAGGAGAGAGATTCGAGATGAAGAGCTAAGGTGTGGAGGTGTGTATGACATGTTAGCAAAGCTGCAGTCAGTTCATTTATTACCGGGGCATAAAGTTTTAGGTAGGGAGTCTAAGGTGGTGAGGGCTGGAGATGTTTGCCATATTGAGCATTTTAAACTTTGTTCCAGAAGTAATGGTATCCACTGAAAGATGTTGAACAAAGAAGTGGCATGGCTGAGCTTGTGCTTTATATACAGTCTATACCCAGAGAAGGGAGTCCTGGTGGTGCAGTGGTTAAGTGCTTATCTGCTAACCAAAAGGTGGGTGGTTTGAACCTACTAGCCATTCTGCAGGAGAAAGATGTTGCAGTCTGCTTCTGTAAAGATTACAGCCATGGAAACCCTATAGGGCAGTTCTGCTCTGTACTCTGTACTATAGGATTGCTATGAGTCGGGATCAACTCAATGGCTTTGGGTTTGTTTGGTTGGTTTATACACAGAGAGAGGCTCTGGACTCTTTAACTGTGTACTGATCAAGGAGGGTTTGTTCCCATGAGCCCACTGATGCACAATTATTTGCCAATTATTGAAGTCTTATTCCTTTTAGTCACCAACAGAGGTTCAGCAGATGAGAGCCTTGAGGCCCTGGAACACTGAGGGCATGTTGACTTCGTGGCCAGATACAGGCTGCCATGTCCTGAGGTCTCCTAGGGGATGAAAGGGAATTATCAAGCAAATCCTAATCAGATTTCCCAGGCAGGCATCTGCCCAACCCGATTTAGATTATCATACATTATCCTCAGTCCAGAGAACTTATGATGGTGGCAAGATTAGCTCATACTTTGCATTTGCCCTGGGAGTTTACACAGCAGCAAGCCCGTTTGTCAGCTAATGTGCCAGTTTCCAGCCTCCATGGGGACCATGCTTCCAACTCTGCTTAATGTTTTATTCAAATGCAGCAAAAGGGAGGGGAAAGCTGATGGCAAGCTGGAAGCTTCTAGGATTGGAAAGCTGGCATTGGGGCCCTTCCCAGTCTTACCTTATGACTGTTTCTCTCATTTCTTGAAGTCAGCCCAAAATTTTCATTTCTGCGGCAGGAATTTGAGAGAACCCTGTTTTATGAAAAGAACCACAAAACTGAGTTCCCTGCTGACTAGTGTTTCTAGTCTACTCCAGTACTCAGTACTGATAGAGTGAAGGACCCCTAAAGCAGAGCCCTTTTTGTCATTCCCTTCCCCAGAAACTTGACTGCAGTGCAGTGAATTCCTATTATACGGCCCTTCTAGCCATGGCCTTGTGACCCCTACAAAATGTTTGGATGGGACTATACAGATACGGTGCTTGTGGTCCACCAAGGGGATTGGACAGTTTTGCTAATGCAAATAAGGTGCATGAAACCCTTGTAGGGGATTGGTCAGTTTTGCCATCCCACTAGGCTTGAAGGGAGCCAATCCCAGAGGTTGGAGGGGGACTTCACTACTATCAAGAAGCAGAACTGAGAATAGAGTGAGTGCATCCTTTGGACCCAGGGTCCCTGCAGTGAGAACCTCCTAGACCCAGGAGACACATGGAGATGGCAAGAAGCAGCAGCAAGCATGGCAAAGTCCAACAGCAGAGAAACAGTGGCAAAAGAACCAGACCAGTGTGAAATAGTGCAGTGGGCTTCCCGGCCCACGGAGCAAGGCAGCTACAGTGGGCTTGCTGACCCATAGAGCAAGAGAGCTGAGTGCCTTCAGGCAGGAGGCTTGCTGGTGATGTGGGGTGGATCCAGGTATTTACTGGAAGAGCTAAAGAGCTTTGTAACACTTGCCCAAGTATGGCAGAGACAAGGCCAAGAGCGAGGGCCAAGAGCAGAGAGAGGCCTGCCTGTAGGCACACCCGAGAAGAAGCTGTAGTGATAGAAGAACTGTATCCAAAATCATTCCTGTTACTTCCAAGTTGATCTTGATTGTGAATTGTAACCTGTTACTTCACTAATAAACCCCATAATCATGCATATGATCTGTGAGTTATCTGTGGCCATTGCAATGAATTATTGAACCCAGCAGAGAAGTAGAGAGGGATGGCTGGTGTCAGAATTGGTAAAAAGGTTGGTAGGATGCCTGGTGTCAGAAATGGTAAAAATGTTGGAGAGTGGAGGTACGTCTGGACTCCACTTCATAGGAATCACTTTTGGGCTGCTGCTGCTGATGGTTCTCCTCCCGCTTCCTGAAGTTAGACAGGGTCTGATGCCATGCCACTTTTGCACTGACAGTGGCTCCCACAGTCTAAATTATGGAATAAATTCTAAATTTATTAGCAATGTTTATGGTTCTTTATGTTTTAGTTCCAGACTAGAACATCCTCACACATCTTCACACATGTCCAGACTAGAACATTCCACACACACTCTTCAACTTCCTCTCCTCCCTGTGTTTGCTCATGCTGCCTCTCCTATCCAGAATGC
Source organism: Trichechus manatus latirostris (assembly GCF_000243295.1). Classification (NCBI taxonomy): domain Eukaryota; kingdom Metazoa; phylum Chordata; class Mammalia; order Sirenia; family Trichechidae; genus Trichechus; species Trichechus manatus. Next base: position 830,282 of record NW_004444063.1, read on the forward strand.
CTCATTTCTGCCTATTGGAAATCTTATTTGTTCTTCAGTGTCCAACGTAATCATATTTTCTCCATCAAGTCTTTTCATTTCTTCTATTTGGCATTTGTGTTGCCCACTCTGTGCTTTTGGACTTGTGCTAGAGTTATTTGTGAGGTTGATATTCAAATCTGGAAGCTCCTTGAGGTTATGATCTTGAGGTTACCTTTATTCCCATCTTTCCCCCAGTGCCCAGCCCAAGACTTCACAGGCAGCTCATGATATACACGTATGATTGGAATCAAACAGGCAGACCTGACCAAGCTGTCCACTTGGTCACACGTGATTTCATTTTGTCATTGTGAGGACCAGGATAATGAACAGCTCATTCATGGCCTTTTTTGTATTTTTCCATTATCCCAGTGCATGAATTGTGGGGGTTTCTATTTTAAGACCGTATTCGTCAGAGTGTGGGAAGGAGGAGAGCCGAGGACGAGAAACGAGGGAGGCCTCCTCACAACTCTGACCTGAATATTCTGGAGTTTCTGGCTTACCTGGTTTGCTTTCAGCCAAACAGTAGGGACTCACCGCAGGGGAGGTGTCCATGGGGTGGCAAAGGAAGTTGTGCCAGGGGATTAAATGGGCCCTCAGAGTAGTGACTGTAAACCCTGAGAGTCTTGGTAGCCTCTCTTTGGGGCAGTAAAACCCACTGAGTTCAAACTTAGGAAGCTGAAATTTTCTTTGAATTTGGTGTTCTCTCCTGTAAAATGATGATAATGTATAGCTCAGAGTTATTAAAACATAAAATATGATAACTCAGGTAATGCTCCTGGTATTTCAGAGTCAAATATATCTTCTTCCTCCCCCAGCCCACACAATCCTCACCCTGTTATTTAAATTTACTGATGGCAAACTTACAAACATTATTATTACAGAAGGTAATATGAATTAATAACCTTAGCATCTTACATTTGCATCTTTCTTTTTGGCTTACAAAGTATCCTCTACCCGACTTGGTAAATGCTGGAAGGCGCTATGTGCCAGATGTTCTTTGCCAGTCCAGGCCATAGAGGAGATGAAGGGACAAAGATGAGTGAGAGCCAGGGGAGCAGAAGGCGATAAAGCTAAGGCCGTCACCTCTGCCAGGTCTGGCTGGATCCTGGCTTAGCTACTCAGTAGCTGTGTGACCTTGGGCAAGTGCTTTAATCTTTCTGAGCCTCAGTTTCTTTGTTGTAAAACTGAGATACTAATAATCAGGGGTTATTCAGAGGATGAAAGGAGATGATTCCTGTGATGCTTTTGTGCCTGGCATCTAGTGAGGGCACAGTAAATGTTAGCGAGTGGCAGTGTAGGAGAAAGGCAGAGCCTTTGTCCTCAAGGAGCATATGGTCTAAGGAGATCGGCTCATCTATGTTTAATCCTCCCCAAAGCCCTATAAAGTAGGTGGGGACAGTCCTATGAATCCCCCTTTTTAGCAAAGTAAGGTGTTTGCCCCAAATCTCACAGTTGGCAAGTGGCCAAGTTAGGGCTTGGACCAGGTCTTCTGCCTTGTACTCTTGCTTCTAAGCCTCAGGGATGAAGCTGAGGGTAGAGCAAGGCAGCAAGCTAATGGTGCTGTGCAGGATTTAGGCTGCCTGTTAGGAGGGATTTTTGGCAGTAAAGGTGGTTAGAGAAATAAGTGTCATGAGAAGGTGGTGGGATCCCCTTCCCTAAAGAGAATCCAGAGCCTGAGAGGTTCCCAGGGCTCCAGGAGGCTCCAATAAAGCAGGAGAGGAAACAGGATGACCCCTTCAGATCCGCCCAGCTCTGGGAGCCTGTAATTTACCCTGTGTGACAAATGTGTAAGTTAACTAATTGGCAGCATTATGCCCTATTAGGGGAGTGCAAGTGGCTGTGCCTTTCCTGAGACAAAATCAGAGCTTAAATCAGACACTCTCAAAGGAACCCAGAGTTGGTGCCTTTATTTTTAGATCAAATGGGAAAAGGGGGCCAGAAAATTTGTTTTTTCACTGGTATAGGGAATTAGTCCTTTATTTTTTTAACCCATTTATGGACAGATTTCTTAGCAGACTGGGGATGGATTCTGCCTTCTTGCACAGTCCCGTTTTGAGGAAAATAATACCAAAGTCTAAATAGCCTGAATGGCTTTAGAAGTGCCTCACAGCGGGTTGCTTATTAACCAACCAGCTTGGAAACAGAAGTCACTCATCCCTTACCCAACATGTCATCATTTTTTGAGCATCTGCTTTTTCACACCAGACCCTGTGGGAGTCCCTGGGGATGTAGAGGTGCATTGAGCTGTTTATTAAGTTTATACTGGGCTCCTACTATGTGCCAGGCACTGTCTTAGGCCCAGGGAGTATAGAAATGTACAAAACAGAAAAGATTGCTGCTTTCATGACAGTGCATTCTACTGGGAGAGATAAATAAGAAAGTATCAAACAGTTCTAAATACTCCAAAGAAAAACTGGGTAATATGATGGAGGTCTGAAGGAGGCTACTTTAGATAAGGTGATCTAGGAGGGTCTCTTGGGAGGAGACAGGCAGAGTATGAGTGACAAGAAGGAGCAAGCCATGCAGTGATTTGGAGGAGGACTCTAGGTATAGCAAAGGCTGTAAGGCTAAAAACAGCTTTTTGTTCAAGGGTCAGATGGAGGAAGCTGTTGTGGCTGGACCATAGTGGAGAAAGGGTAGAGTGGCCAGAGGTAAGGTCAGAGAAGTAGGCAGGGGCCAAATCATGTAAGTCCTTGTAGGCCATAAAAAATCCTTGCAAGTCATTGGAGAAGTTTCGAGCAGGGGAGGGATATAGTGGGATCTACATTTTTAAAAGATGACTGGCTGCCACGTAGAGGGTAGATTACAGAGCTTAGAAGGGAAGAAAGAATCCAGCTAGGAGGCTGTTGCAATGGTCCAGAGACACAATAGCGATGGACAGACTTAGACACAAGTAGCATATGTTTAGGAGGTAGAACCAATAAGACTTATTGATGATTTAGATGTAGGAGTAGGGATCAAGAGAGGAGTCAAAGTGGCCTCCTGTGTGGCTTCAGCAGCCGAGTAGATGGTGCTGTCATTTACTGAAATGGAAAAGACTGGATAAGGAACAGGTTTTTGGGGCTCTGGGTAAGGAATCAAAAATGTTGCTTTTGAACCAACGGCCAACATCATTCTTAATGGAGAGAGGCTGAAAACATTCCCCTTGAGAACAAGAACAAGACAAGGATGCCCTTTATCACCACGCCTATTTAACATTGTGCTGGAGGTTCTAGCTAGAGCAATAAGGCAAGAAAAATAAATAAAGGGCATCCAAACTGGTAATGAAGTTAAACTGTCCCTGTTTGCGGATGATATGATACTACACATAGAAAACCCTAAAGACTCCACGAGAAATCTACTGGAACTAATAGAAAGATTCAGCAGAGTAGCAAGATACAAGGTAAACACACAAAAATCAGTTAGATTCCTATACACCAATAAAGAGAATGATGAAAAGGAAATCAGGAAAACAATATCATTTATTATATCTCCTAAAAAAATAAAATAGGAATAAATCTAACCAGGGATGTAAAAGACCTATACAAAGAAAACTACAAAACACTTTTGCAAGAAACTCAAAGGGATCTACATAAATGGAAAAACATACCATGCTCGTGGATAGGTAGACTCAACATAGTGAAAATTACAGTTCTACCGAAAGCAGTTTACAAATACAGTGAAATCCCTACCCAAATACCAACAACATTCTTCAAAGAGATGGAAAAACTAATCATTAACTTTATATGGAAAGGGAAGAAGCCCTGAATAAGTAAAGCACTACTGAAGAAGAAGAAAGTTGGAGCAATCACACTACTTGACCTCAGAACCTACTATACAGCTACGGTAGTCAAAACAGCCTGGTACTGGTACAGATACATTGACCAGTGGAACAGAATAGAACAGAATCTATCCACCTACGGTCACCTGATCTTCAACAAGGGCCCGAAGTCGATCAAATGGGGAAAAGACAGTCTTTTTAACAAATGGTGCTGGCAAAACTGGATATCCATTTGCAGAAAAATGAAACAGGACCCATACCTCACACCGTATACAAAAACTACTTCAAAACAGATAAAAGACCTGAATATAAAGCCTAAAACTATGAAGTTCATAGAAAAAAAAATAGGACCAAACTTCAGGCCTTAATACATGGCATTAACAGGATACAAACCATAACCATCAACGCACAAAACCCAATAGATAAGCTAGATAACTGGGATCTTCTAAAAATCAAACACCTATGCTCTTCAAAAGACTTCACCAAAAGAATGAAAACAGAACCTACAGACTGGGAAAAAATTTTTGGACAGTACAAGTCAGACAAAGGTCTAATCTCCATAATCTACAAGAAAATCCAACACCTCTACAACAAAAAGACAAATAATCCTATTAAAAAATGGGCAAAGGAAATGAACAGACACTTCACCAAAGAAGACATTCAAATGGCCAACAGACACATGAGGAAATGCTCGCGATCACTAGCCATTAGAGAAATGCAAATTAAAACCACAATGAGATACCATCTCACCCCGGCATTACTGGCACGAATCAAAAACACTGGAAATAACAAATGTTGGAGGGGCTGCGGGGAGATGGGAACTCTTATGGACTGCTGGTGGGAATGCAAAATGATACAACCATTTTGGAAAATGATATGGCACCTTCTCAGAAAGCTAGAAGTAGACATACCATTTGATCCAGCAATCCCACTCCTAGGAATATATCCTAGAGGAATAAGAGTCGTCACTCGAATAGACATATGCACACCTATGTTCATGGCAGCATTGTTCACAATAGCAAAACGATGGAAACAGCATAGGTGCCCGTCAACAGATGAATGGATAAACAAACTATGGTACATACACACAATGGAGTACTATGCAACGAGAAAGAATAACAAGGAATCTGTGAACCATCTCATAACATGGATGAAACTGGAGGACATTATGCTGAGTGAAAAAAGTCAATCACAAAAGGACAAATATTGTATGAGACCTCTATTGTAAAAACCCATGAAAAAGTTTACACACAAAAAGTAACAATCTTTGTTGGTTATGAGGGATGGGAGGGGTGGGGGGGAATACTAAATAGACAATAGATAAGTAGTAACTTTGATGAAGGGTAAGACAGTACACAATGCTGGGGAAGCCAGCACAACTTATGCAAGGAAAGGTGATGGAACCTCCATAGATACATCCAGACTCCCTGAGGGACTGAATTGCTGGGCGGAGGGCTGTGGGGACCATGGTCTTGGGGAACATCGAGCTCAATTGGCCTAACACAGTTTATAAAGACAACGTTCTACATTCTACCTTGGTGAGTAGTGTCTGGGGTCTTAAAAGCCTGTGAGGAGCCTTCTAAGATACTCCACTGGTCTCACCCCTTCGGGAGCAAAGGAGAATGAAGAGAACAGGATACAAGGAAAAGATTAGTCCAAAGGACTAATGGACCACAGCTACCAAGGCTTCCACCAGACTGAGTCTAGTACAGCTAGCTGGTGCCCGGCTACCACCACTGACTGCTCTGACCAGGATCACAACAGAGGGTTCTGGATAGAGCTGGAGAAGGATGTGGAACAAAATTCTAACACACACACAAAAAGACCAGATTTACTGGCCTGAAAGAGACTCTAGAAACCCCGAGAGTATGGCCCCTGGACTCCCTTTTAGCTCAGTGGTGAAGTCACTCCCAGGGTTCACCGTTCAGCTGGGGATTGGAGAGCCCCATAAAACAAAACGGGACTAATGAGGCACAGCAGTCCAGGGACAAGGACTAGAAGGCAGAAGGGGAGAGGAAAGCTGGTGATAGGGAACCCAAGATTGAGTAAGGACAATGTTGGCAAGTCGTGGGGTTGTTAACCATTGTCATAAGGGCAATATGTGTATTCACTGTTTAATGAGAAACTATTTTGTTCTGTAAACCTTCATCTAAAGTACAACAACAATAAAAAGAGAGTTATCCATGTGAGATCAAATTGACAACAGCAACTGAAAAGGTTTGATAGGAAGTCTAGGGGACAGTGAGTTGAAGACAATTGTGATGGAATAATTTAGAAAAGGTTAGTGAGAATAGCAGCACAACTGGAAGAATGTAGTCAGTGTCACTGAATTGTACATGTAGAAACTTTTGAAATGGTGTAACTTTGGTTATGTATTATTTTCACCAAAAAAAGGTCCTCCGAGGTCGAGAAGGGAGAGCATTGACATGTCTTGGGGCTGTTAACCAATGTCATAAAACAATATGTGTACTGACTGTTTAATGAAAAACTATTTGTTCTGTAAACCTTCACCTAAAGTACAATAAAAAAGTTTTAAAAAAATGTTTTTGAAACGTTAGTAGTGCGAGTTGCCTGATGGACAAGTAGAGATGTCAGATTGGCCGCCGATCATTTAGTCTGGCACTTGGGAAAGGTCAGGCCTGGTCAAGGAGGCTACGTCTACTCACTAAAAGCCAGGTCACCTTTCCTTTCTCCATTCTTTATATTTCTCAGCCTTAGGGTGCCACCCATTTCCCCTCCCACAAGCTTCTCACTTGAAACTGGCTGTTTTTCCAGAGTTGGTTTGTGCATCCACTGGAGGTTTGGATCCAGAGGCAGAGATGTTGGTCACTGTGAGGACAGCCTAGACAGGTCAGTGGCAGTCTGGGTGTGAACAAATTATGTTTCTTATTTTTGCTCCTTTTCCACCCTGAGGGTGCACGACTGGTATGAGGATGACCCCAGCTATCCTTCCTCAGAAGAAGGTGAGCTGGTTAGCCTGACACTAGACCCTGACACTCCCTAGGACCCTGTAGAGAAAGGAACTTCAGCTTTTGAGTTTGAGCCTTGCTTTGATATTTGTTGTGCAAATATAGTCAAATCACTTGACCTCTCTGAGCCTTAGTCTCCTTAAATGTAAAACGTGGATGGTGATGCTTTCCTTGTGGGAAGTTGTAAGGATCAATCACAGCTGATTGTCTGGTGCATAACAGATGTCAACAAACATGACACTTTCTCTCTTCACCTCTTTAAGAAGATGGTGCCAATAGCTGTACTCTTGTGATTAAGAATTGGGATATTTGAGAAATTCTTTCACCTGCTCCACATGCATGTGAGTGTTCACTGCCAAGCATAGGGTTATGAGAGATAAACAAGTTCCCTGTCCCATGGAACTCACATTCTAGCAGGGGAATAGATGGCACACAATCAAAAAAAAAATGGATGAGATGATTTCAGATGGTGGTCAGTCCTATGTAGAAATAAAATAGGGCATTTCATGGCAAAACCATGGGCTGGTCAGGGGAGGCTTCACGGAGGAAGTGTCCTTTGGCTGAGGACAGGCAGTGAGATGGGGGTGAAATGGCCTCAGAGACTGATCTCTCCAAGGCTGCCGCCTTCTCCACTGTTCTGCTCTGAGAGCACCTGCCAGGGTTTCAGAGGTGATTTCCTGAAGGGAGCCTGGAGCAGGTACATTTCCCTCTCACCCTGTGGTCTTTGAAGTCCTTCCGTTTCTCTTGGCCAGAATGCCTCACCTTTTCTTACCTGCATTGGCTCCTCTTAGGGCAGTTAAGCATGAGAACTTGCCTGGCTTTCTTCTTTAAATCCACATTTAGAAACGTTTTTTGATTGATTATTCCCCTATCCCTCCCTTTCCCTGGAAACCTCTATCCGAGATCTCCTTTCCCTCCTGCTTCTCATTTCTCTCTACTGGCTGACGCCAAACGCGTCTCTTCTTAAAAAGACTCTTCAAAGTGAATGCTTGGGGCTCCCCTTCCTCTTATCTTTGAGTCCAACAGCATTTTCATGGAAGATTTTTTTTTTTTTAATGTGCGTTATTGTCAAAGGGATTTTAAACTTTGTTATCTTACAAGCTCTCTGTTTTCTTTTCCCTCTTTCCCAAACCCTTATGTTTATTCCCCTCCCTAGCATCCGTCAGCCTCTCTTCTCAAATATTTCTTCTGTTCTTACCATTTTTTTCTATCCTCCTCTTCATCACTCCCTCTTGATTGCCACCTCTTCTAATGCTTTCCTTTCTAGTTTTTTCTTGCCCTCACTTTATCTCCCTACAAGCTAGGCTTGCTGAGCTCCTTAACCTAGCTTCCACCAGGGGCTGTTTTCCTAGTGAAGGGCCTCTGGTCTCCTCCTCTCCCCAGGACTCCTTTGAAGATGTTTTTGGTAATGTGGGTCTGGCTCCTAGCAGACCTGTGCCATAGGACACCTGCTTTGCCCACTGGCTGAAGTTGCCCTGATTCAGAGAAAGCACGTGTTGTCTTTAACTCCACATGGTAGATTTTCTCTGGTAAGAATTTCTAGAGATACTAAGAAAAAAAGTACACCTAGTGTTCAATTATTTAGGGGCTGGCACCTGGGAGGCCATTCATTTAACTTTCATTGCCTGAACACACTGTATGCCAGCCTTCTATTACTTAATTACTGTCATCTCTGGGAATTTATAAGTTGCAGTCCCAGCCTTTGTGTCCTGTTAAAAAATATCTGGCAGCGGGGGACATGATCTGAACTTTATTCAGAAAGCAAAGTGAATTGTGGTTGTACTCCTTTGTTGTCAGACCTGATCTCCATCCCCACTCCACCCCTGCCCACCACCACGAATCCCCTTTGGGAGATTATCATAAGAAGGGTGTCTTAGGCTGAGTTCCCTAGAGAAGCAAAACCAGTAAACTGTATAAATATATATAGAGAGATTTGTATCAAGGAGATGGCTCACGCAGTTGTAACGGCTGAAACATCCGAAGTCCGTGGGTCAGGATATAGGCTTCTCCTGATTCATGGAGCTCACAAGCTGCAAAGATTGACATATCCCAAGATTGGTAGGCAAGACCGCAGGTAAGCTGCTAGCTCAAGTCCCAACAACCGGAGGTCAGATGAACAGGAGCTAGCTGCAGGATCCAGAGTGAGCAAAAGCCCATGAGCCATGCAAGCCACATGCTCTAGGAAACTCCCTTTCTACTGACTGGCTACTCACAGCAGATCCCATCATGGAGGTGATCGCATTATATCAAATCTCATCATGAAAGTGATCACAACATTATACGACTGCCAAACCACTGAGAATCATGGCCCAACCAAGTTGACACACAACCTTAACCATCACAAAGGGGAAGCAGCGTCCTTAGTGTTTTCTTGGCATTGTATCAACTGTTTTTGCATTTCATTAACCATATACCATGTATTAACTTTATATACTGTTTGTTAGCATCATTTTTCTTTACTGTCCATGCTAGCCATCAGCCTGTCCTGCCCCTACAGCTGATTTGTATTGATAAGAGCATCACTTTGGGTTATTACCTTTTCTGATGGAGGATTCATCCCTCTGAGAACTTAATGAGTGATAGGTTCTTATAGTCATTTATAATTATTGTTGAAAAAATGTACCTAACAAGGCAAGTAATTAGTTATATATGCATTTGGGTGTATATATATACATATACATTTGTATATGCATATGCATATACCACCACGCATATGTCAGTTTGTTGTATTGTGGTAGCTTGCATGTTGCGGTGATGCTGGAAGCTATGTCACCGGCATTTCAAATACCAGCAGGGTAACCCATGGTAGATAGGTTTCAGTGGCGCTTTCAGACTAAGACAGACTAGGTAGACAGGCCTGGTGATCTGCTTCTGAAAATTAGCCAATGAATACCCCATGGATCACAGCAGAAGAGTGCTGGAAGATAGTGGGTTAGAAGTTACTCAAAATACATAGTGGCTGCAACAATGGCCTCAAGCCTACCAACAATTGTGAAGATGGTGCAGGTCTGAGCAACATTCCGTTCTCTCATACATGGGATCTCCAGGAGTCAGAGCCAACTCGATGGCAACTAACAATATATGTATATGCACATACGTGTGTGTGTGTGTATGTAAGAAATTACATATATATGTGTGTGTGTGTATATACATACACACATATACACACACATATATACAGTGAAAACTGTGAGAACCAGAACTCAATGGGACTGCCTTGTTTTTCTGGGTCTTTTAGGTTTTCCACCTTTGACAAGGTGCAGTCATCACTTTTTTGTAGCTCTCTATTTAGTGGAAAATATTTCAGTTTTCCTTCTCTGACAGGTTTCTGCCTTACACAGGTTCTAGCTTTCCTAGGTTTGGCTGTAAATATATGTATGGTATTTGTAGTCACTGGGAAGGAAGCCTGTCAGAATTCTCAGCCTTTTGATTAAAACATTTCAAGTTTACTTTACCATTGAGATATCCAAGGACCTTCACAACTTCTAGGGGATGTGCTAACTCATGTCACCACCCCACGCTTTATTGTGTTTGCTGTCAAAGAGAGAACAGGGTTCCTGCCTCCAATAGCTTAAGGAGGCCTAAGGAGAGAGCCTAACTCTGAGTCTGTTCAAGCTGACCTTGATGGCAAACACCTATGATAGTTTAGGATATATTGGCCACTTCTTGTGATTAAGCAACAAAATCTTCCATCTTTTTTTTATTGTCGTTTAAGTGAAAGTTTACATTTCAAGTTAGTCTCTTGTGCAAAAATTTATACATACATTGTTATGTGGCCCTAGTAGCTCTCCCTGTACTGTGACAGCACACTCCTCCTTTCCACCCCTGATTCCCCATGTCCATTCACCCAGCTCCTAACCCTCTCTGCCTTCTCATCTCACCTCCAGACATAAGCTGCCCGACTGATAATCTTCCATCTTTAAAGACAATTAAAACTTCGTTGCAGGATTTGCTAGGTACTTTTCATTTTAGGGGATTATAGAGCAATGGGTTGGTGATTTTAATGGTTGTTTCCTTAGTTTCACTTCGTTGTTAGGAGGGTTGGGTAAAAGTTTAATGCGGCTGGCTGGCTTTCCTCTGGCCTTGATACTCAGGTCCAGAAGTTTTTTTCTGTAGCGTTAGAGTTAGCATACATGTAGTCAGAAATAGATGTGGAGCAGGGCAAATCTCCTGCTTTTACTATTATTGCAAATAGATTTTAATTTTATTGTGAGTTTTGAACAAAATTCTGTAGTTTCGGTCTCGCGAGAAGAGGCGGTTGCCGTAGCAGACCCTTCTGGCTGTGTGTGTCTGAGGATCCTCCGTGGGAACCGCGGACGGTTTGCGGAGTCCGTGAGGGCCCTGGCCGAGATTCACACCGCCGACGTGTCCCGCTGCCTGCGCCCCCCCAGCACGTCGCTGTTCGTGAGGAACGTGGCTGACGACACCAGGTCTGAAGATTTACGTCGAGAGTTTGGTCGCTATGGTCCTATAGTTGATGTATATGTTCCACTTGATTTCTACACTCGACGTCCAAGAGGATTTGCTTATGTTCAATTTGAGGATGTTCCTGATGCCGAAGATGCTTTACATAATTTGGACAGAAAATGGATTTGTGGACGTCAAACTGAAATCCAGTTTGCACAGGGGGATCGGAAGACAGCAAATCAGATGAAAGCCAAGGAAGGGAGGAATGTGTACAGTTCTTCACGCTATGATGATTATGACAGATACAGACGTTCTAGAAGCCGAAGTTATGAAAGAAGGAGATCAAGAAGTCGGTCTTTTGATTACAGCTATAGAAGATCTTATAGTCCTAGAAAGTATGCTTTTTAGCAGTAGACTGACTGGAAGACCGCGGCGTAGCGAAAGCCATTCCGACGATGATAGATTCAAACACCGAAATCGATCTTTTTCAAGATCTAAATCCAATTCAAGATCACGGTCCAAGTCCTAGCCCAAGAAAGAAATGAAGGCTAAATCACGTTCTAGGTCTGCATCTCACACCAAAACTAGAGGCACCTCTAAAACAGACTCCAAAACACATTATAAGTCTGGCTCAAGATATGAAAAGGAATCAAGGAAAAAAGAACCACCTAGATCCAAATGTCAGTCAAGATCACAGTCTAGGTCTAGGTCAAAATCTAGATCAAGGTCTTGGACTAGTCCTAAGTCCAGTGGCCACTAATAGTATATATAAACCATGATATTTTTAGGCATGTATCATTCATTTACTCATAGTTTGGTTTACTTAAATTATCAGGAATACAATGTTGCAATGATGCTTAAAAAACACTTGTTAGTTTTCCCTGTACAAGGCAATGGTTATAATTAAAATGATATGCTGTTGAGAAGCCACTCTTAAGAGTCCAGTTTGTTTAATGTTATGGGCAGCTACCAATTTGTGGTGTCTCTGTATATTTTTGTAAAGATTCTCATTTTTTATGCTTGAAGTATTGGTGAAAAGATGTTGGTTGACCATAATTTGCAACATTGTCTTATTAAAAATAAACTTTCGTATCCATATTTGGTAGAACTGTTAACCTAGAAATCCAGCTTGTTAATAAGATAGAATGATACAAAAAGTGAGGTTGTAGGCACAGGACGACACAGCTCAGACACATTTAGGTTCAGGGTGGACCTTTATGAGTTGTTAATAGGGTCTAGGCCCATGATAATAGTTTATTTCAATTTGCAGTGTGGAATAATTCTTTTGTTATCTCTGTTGTCTTGGAAAATGATGCTAACTGGGTTAAGTAGCATTTTCAGAGATTGAGTTTTTGACTGAAACATGGAGGGTTCACTGCTTTTTTCTGGTTTTTATGAAGATTTGAAACATAGAAACTTCAGGAAAAACCCAGATTTGAGCAGATCGATGATGGCAGAAATAATTTTAGGAGGAAAGAATGCCGTTTTGTAGTTACTCTAAATTTTAAGGACATTGTTGACCATAATATTGCTTAGTTTTCTTACTGCTGTTAGAAGCAAGTAAATTGTTTCAAAGTAGGTTTTGTTTGTGTGTGTGTGTGGATAGTGGAAAAGAACTAAATTTTGATGCTTATGGCTCACTCAGTTTGTGCATTTGTATCAAAATCTGCTTACCTCTTTACAAAGGAGGCTTGCCCTTTACACTTCAGTTTATTTAATGTGAGGCAAGTTGAAAGACAACACTCCCATTACTAGGTGATTCTGTGGTGCCATGAAATTTAAAATAATTTTGGAAAAAGAATTAGTCAATATTAAGCAAGAGTGACATCTCCAAGAATTTTTTATTATCGATGTAGACCTGGCAATACCTGCCTAAAAATGAGAAAATGATACCCTTAATTAACCATTTATAATTTCTAGTATTTCTCTGAAAGTTCATTTTGGGGCAGTAAAAGTGACTTGACACATCCAATTTCATTTCAGAATAAAAGCTAACATCTTTAAAAATCCCAGATTGCTTTCTTGCAGATAAAAGTAAGAAATATTGTGGAGGGGCGATTCCTTTTAGAGGATTACTGTTTTCAGTTTTGGTTTTAGTTATCTAGGCCTGCCTATAAAGAACAAAATATGATTTTTAAATACTGTTTGTGGAATGTGTTTTGAAGGATTGATTCTAGAACCTTTGTATATTTGATAGTATTTCTAACTTTCCTTTCTTTACTGTTTGCAGTTAATGTTCATGTTCTGCTATGCAATCATTTATATGCACATTTCTTTAATTTTTTAGATTTTCCTGGATGTATAGTTTAGACAACGAAAAGTCTATTTAAAACTGTAGTGGTAGTTTGCAGTTCTAGTTAAGAGGAAAGTTGTGGGGTTAAACTTTGTATTTTCCTTCTTACAGAAGCTTCTAAAAAGGTATTTTTATATGTTCTTTTTAACAAATATTGTGTACAAACTTTAAAACGTCAATGTTTGGATCAAAACAAGACCCAGCTTATTTTCTGCTTGCTGTAAATTAAGCAAACATGCTATAATAAAAACAAAATGAAGGAGAAAAAAAAAGAAATTCTGTAGTTTCTCCAAAGGAGTCACTGTTTACTGCTTGTCATAAGCAAGTGTAAAGTTTATGGGGGCAGGAGTGGTGTTGAAGGTAGGTAGGCTTAGGTTTTTTGAGCACATTCTATATGCCAGTTAACTCTGCCAAGCACTTTACATGGATTGTCTCCTTTGTTATTTGACAATCCTATGAGATAGCTACAATTATGTCTTCACTTTAAAGAAACTGAGGTCAATAAAAGTTAAGGAATTTGTTTGAGGTCGCATAGCGAATAAGTAGTGAACCTGGGATTAGAGCTTGGAGCCTGAGCTCTTAACTAACCATGATGCTATATTGACTGATGGTTAAGCGCTCAGCTGCTAACTGAAAAATTACAGGTTCAAGTCCACCAAGTGGTACCTCAGAAAAAAGGCCTGGCAATCTACTTCTGAAAAATCAGCCATTGAAAACCCTATGGAGTACAGTTCTGTTCTGACAAACGTGGAGTCGCCATGAGTTGGAATCAACAGCAGCTGGTACTGGTATACTGACTGACAGTAACACCTAAGAGAACAAAATAGCAATTCTTGCTAATGAATAGACCAAATCATAATAAATATTTATTAATCTCCTACTGTACTGTTCCCTGGCACACGTGTATTCTGCCCCTAAGAAGTTTACATGTTAATTGTAGAGCTAGAACATTTACACTTGTAAACATGTTGAATCATGTAGAGCTCCAGTCATCTCATGATTATGCTCAGAGACCTTCCATTTCCCCTGCCTGTCCAACCTACCAGGGCTTTACTGTGACCTCTGGTCCTTTGACTGCATTTTTTCCTTACCCCTAATTTTTACATGTTTCATCTACCCATTTTTCAGGGCCCAGCTCAAATGCCCCTACTTCCAATGTCCCCATTTCTACAAGCCTTCCTTCATACCTGGTGTAGGGAGTAATTCCTCTCTCTTCGTAACTCTCATTCATTCCCATAGTAATTTGTTGTTTTTCTCTATTATGACTCCTGGAACCTTTTTTTTTAAAAAATCTTATAAGTTCCTTGAGGTCAGGGACTGAATCATAGACATCTACAGAATGAGTAGGAATTAGCTCTGCAAAGACGTGTGTGTGTCCGGGGAGGGGAGGGAGATTGAGAGAGCATGCACATGCCTGTTATGTAAAGGAGACAACATGTGAAAGGTGGTGCTGGCCTCATCCTCTGACAAAGTTATTCCTTGGGTGATGCCCTCTCCACGGGGCACTTGGTGCCTCTTCTACCTTTACTATATCCAGGTGCTGGTCCCATCTTTTCTCACTGTCTCTGTCATTTCTTAGTCCAGGGCTGGTGAAAGGCCAGAGCTTCTCTGATGTCAAGCCGGGGTGCTGTTTCTTCCCTCCCCATGCCAACCCCTGCGTGCTTAGATCTGCCAGTGAGTCAATTTTGGAATAGGGTCTCTGATCAAGACAAATGCTCTCCTTTGGAATGGGGCTATTATCCACCTTCCAGAATGAACCTTTTCACCTCTGCCTCTGACTCAGACCTGAGAGGGTGAACAAGACTGGACAGCCCGGGCACTGTGCCCATGTGTCAGGACCACTAACTGCAAAGTACAGCCAGGACACAGTTCAAAGGAGGGCAACAGATTTGATTGTTGAGTTGGAAATTAGAGCATGTATGAAAAATAATTAGGAATTGTAGCTCAGGAAAAGAAGCCTGCAGGGAGACCTAAGTAATTGTCTTGAAGCATACGAAAGCCAATTATACCACCGAGTTAGGTCAGCTTGTCTCTTCCCCGTGGAGAAGAGAGAAATATGTTTAAACTTGAAGAGGAAGGGTTTCAGTTAAATGTGGGATTATTGCCTGATGGCATGAGTTGTCACAAAAGTGTTCCTAACAAAGTTGAAGAAGGAGTCCCTCTTTCCAGAGGGAAAGCTTAGGCAGAAACAGGGAGCTGGCTTAGGTCCGGCTCATATTTCTTTTCGCCCCCAGGACTTGGTAATTTGATTTAACTGTGAAAAGCACTGTAATATATCCCTGTAAGTAACCATTAAATGACATAACTTGGTGGTTACGTTAGACACAGAAGCTTTTGAATCTCTTAGAGTAGGTTCAAATCTTAGCTTTGTGTTTTACCAGCTGTCTAAACAAGGACTGGTTACTTATAGTAAAAGGGATAGACAGGCTCAAAGTGGTATTAGTGATACATACCTTGTGGATTGTTGTAAAGAATAAATGGTAACAGCTATGCACAGAATTTAGTAACTACCTAAACACACAGAAAACAAACAAACCCTTTGCTGTCCAGTTGATTCTGACTCATAGCAACCCTGTAGGACAGAGTAGAACTGCCCCATGAGGTTTCCAAGGCTGTAAATCTTTATGGAAGCAGACTGCCATATCTTTCTCCCATAGAGCAGCTAGTGGGTTCCAACTTCTGACCTTTCGGTTAGCAGCCTGGTGCTTGAACACTGTGCCACCTGGGCTTCTTCTTTAATACACAGAGAATGCTAGATATATAGTTGCTGTTAAGTAGAAGTCATGGAGACTTTGTGTATAACAGAATGAAACATTGCCCAGTCGTGCTTCATTGTCATGATCCTTCCAACCTAGGGGGTTCATCTTCCAGCCTTATATAAGAGAATATTCGGTAGTGATCCATAATTTTTCATTGGCTAATTTTTAGAAGTAGATTACCAGACCTTTCTTCCTAGTTTGTCTTAGTCTGGAAGTCTGGAAGTTCCACTGAAACCTGTCCACCATGGGTGACCCTGCTGATATTTGAAATACTGGTGGCATAGCTTCCAGCATCACAGCAACATGCAAGCCACCACAGTCCGACAAACTGATAGACAGGTAGTAGAGACATATGGCAGCTAGATATAGTATGACAATAAATGTCACCCAGCCTTTCCTCTGAAGGAAAGGGTACCCTGGCTAAGGACGTTTGATAAACCCACAGATATTTGTGTAACGAGCAGAGCCAGGCTTCCTAAGTTCAAAATGTACAATTCAAAGTAAAAACACTACTAAACTATAAAATAAAAGAAAAACCAATGAAGTTTGAGGTTTATCATGATTCTTGTCCACAGCTTGGCAGTGTTTTGTGAAATAAAATATCACAGTCTTAGAAAAATAATTTTGGTACCCGAAGCACACGCTCAGCCTGCTGGTTGTGTGATCCAGCACTTGTGATGAGATAGAGCAGCAATTGGATCAAAGTTTCGATTTCTCTCTCACCAAACAGCTCTTGAGGGCTTAATTAGTCAGTGTCTTGGTTATAAGAAATGGAAGCCAACTCTGGCTCTCTTAAGAAAAAGATGATTTATTTGAAGGATGGCAGGGGCTCTTAGAAGTTCCAATGGGCTTGGACAATGGGTAGGAATTGAGGGCCCTGCTGAAAGCCAAACATCAGAAATGGCCAAGTCCAAGTGCTGTCACCTTGGCTGTGATGAATTTGACCTCTGGATTTTCTTTGAGTCACTCCCTGCAGACTTAGAGGTTCCAGAAAGGGGTGTGGTATCTGATATCAGGCCATGCTCCTGCCCACAGCTATACTGCAGCTGGGGTAAAAGAAGTATGTGGTCCCTTCACTGCTGGGATGTGAGGCAAGCACCACTGGGAAGTATGTTCCCACTCACACTATACATAAAAGGGAGACTAGGGGCTAGAAGGAAAGGAGTTAACTATTATACAGGAAAAATTTTTTAAAAGACACTTTCACTTCCCCTGCCTTTTACCTGCCAGGCCCCCTGCACCATGGATGTGATAGTCAAGTCATGTACTTAGCTGGTGTGGAGTCTCCATTGTTTACCCATTCATGTACTTTCATCTTGTCTGTACAGGGAGCCTTTAGGTTGTGAGGGCAGGGACTCTGGTTTATAAACTTTGTTTCCCCTCTGTGTGGCACTCAGTAAATACCTGGTGATCTGCTGATCGATTGCATCATTATGTATTGAATTCTGAAGTGAGCTCACCTCAGTCAGCACAAACAGACATGGACCAGGTGTCCCTGGGGTAAGGAGTGTGTATTATAAACTTGGAGTGTGTTCAAGACTAGAAACAGTCCCTTGACCTCAAAAAATCAGCAAATACATCTTCCTGTGTTTGCCAGCTGAATTCCAGCACGTGTATGGTAGGCTTAGGGTCTCTGGTGGAAAGGTTGAAAATAAAAGAAACTCATCCCCTCAATTGCTTTATTAAATAATGCACAGATGACAGTGCATGAAATATTGATGAACAGAGAGCCTGTCTTCCTGCAGGGAAGAGGGGCCTCTGGATAATTGGTTTCTCTACATGGAAACCGAGATAGTTTGGAAATATTATTACTGTTTCCCTCTCCATATCAAACCCTGTCTATTAATGGAGAGATGGACCTCAGTGATTCTTATTTTCCAAATCCTCATTATCCTGCCATCTTGAAGGTATTAAAATGGCTGGAAGGGCACAGTGAAGTCTTGGCGTTTTCACATAAACCAGCATGCAACAATGGGCATTTCCTGTGGGTTAAATTTCAGGGCCCTTCTGGCCATCTTTAAAAATTGGTAGAGTATCGTTTTGTTTTTACTTTTCTGGAAAATGTAGAAATGTTGTGGGCTTAGTGTTGAAGCCCAGGGCTGCACTGTTTGGCGGTAGCTGTTTAAATGAAATAATCATTGACTTTCTTGAGCAGGCTATTTTATGGAAATGAGATATGAAAAAACCTGTAATTCAAGGGCCAGATACTCAGGCCATTTGCTGGCCATGTAGGCAAATTGTCCATGGTGATTTAATATGTAAGATGTGTACAGGAGCAGCTGCTCTGGGTGCTCTTAATGGGATTTTAAGTCAGAGTAACCTTCATAATTGGAGGCACACAGGTAACATTGGTTTATTAGATGGGTGTAATAGTTGTCATGTTGCCCTCTCAGATATAAATGGCAATTCAAACTCTAGTATGATTTTCTCTTTGTAGGAATTGTCAGCTGATGAGTTCAGCAGGACAGAGAACACTAACTGAATGCCTACTGTGTGCCAGCATGTGGTTTTCCTCTCTTGTCTTCATTTTTTTTACTTTTTGTCACTTGTAATTTTTTTTCCCAGCAGCTACTTTGGCCCAACAGTTGGTTAAAGCTGTCTCGATGTTAATACATTTAGCTCGCAGTTGCTTCAAACTGATGGATAGTTTTTTCTTTATTCAGCAGACATTTACAGAGCACATATTATGAGCTGGCCTCTGACCCTTCATGTTGCACAGGGTTGCTCACCCTTTCATGTGGTTATTTCAAGAATGTTGCTTCCCAGTTAAGTTCAGCAAATGTTTGTTGAGTGTCTGCTCTGTATCAGGAACAGTGAAAGTCAGTGGGTGTACAGAGAGGATTAAGATTCATTCTTTGCCCTTGGTGAGCTCACCATGGGGAAGAAAGACATGCAAAAATGGTAAGTATATGACCATGTGACTTCTCATGCTTGTGAAATACATATGGGTCATGGAAGGCTGTCTGGAGACAGGCATTAATTTAGAGGTGGGATTATCCAGGGGAAGAGTGGGTTGTTGAGGCAACAACCTGGTGATGACCAAGTGATGGTACCTACAGGGTTTTAGGTACATTGAGGGCACTTGCTCTCTCTGAAAGCCTACTCATATTTGAGTTTCCATTGGAGGTTCTCCCTGTTTACCCCACAGGACACTCTCCCCTTCTGAGTCCCCAGCACGCATAGCTTACACACTGCTATGGGGAGAGTCCCATAGAACTCTGGTTTGTTGTTGACATGGCAGTATTAGAGCACAGTGGTTAATGATATGGGCTCTGTAGTCACCCACAGAGAGAGTTTGAATCACAGCTTGTCCTCTAAGTACTGTGCCATTGGGTGAGTTTCATAATCTCTCTGAACTTTAGTTTCCTTATCTTTAAAATGGTAATAGTAATAGCACCTACTTCATCTAGTTGTTGGGAGAATGAAGTGAAGTAATGTTTGTAAAGAGCCTACTCCAGTGCCTGGCACATAGTAAGTATTCTGTAAATTTTGACTTCCATGGTTATATGAATACATCTATTTTCCCTATAACATTATAAGCTCCTTGAAGCCAGGACTATGTTTTATTTGTGGCTGCCTCTGTTAAGTGATTGGTATAATGGGAACTGCAGTGAAAGAGGAGAACGAACAGAGAACTTGGGTTTAGAATAATAGATATGGATCTCGGCCTGGCTATGTCCTAACTGTGTGCCTCAGAGCAGTGCTTTAACCTGTCTAAGCCTCAGTTTTTTCTGATTGATGAGATGGGAACAGTAACTCTTACTTCCCAGACTTCTTGTGGGGCTTAAGTGAGATAACCTGTCTGAAAGCAGTTGTACTTTCTGACACAATTACACAGAACATAATGGGTGTTCTGTAAATCGTTGCTGACTAAGATTCCCATACATGTATATCTGGAGTATTCATTGGGCTAGCAGGGTTGGTCCACTTTTGGCCTCAACTCCCAGGTTGCCCTGATTCTAGTGCCCTCCATGTAGGCCTTGAGACCCAGTGAGTATGTGCCTGGCAGATAGCCATTTGATGAGATTCTTGACAGGGATTTAAAAAAAAAGCAAAACTAAATTTGGTAGAGGAAGCAATGACATATATCGAATATTGATATAGAAAAATGGGTTATTTTGAATGTTCTTGGTCCCATTAACAAAATTTAATCTAGTGGTGAAAATTTATGGGGCATCAAGCAATCTGTCTTGCCTGATGGTGTTCAGAAGTGTAAATGAATACTTCATATAACCTCCCTGCTTTTCAGAGTTTAACAATGTACGAACATTTACATTTCAAACAAGGTGGTCCCCACTGCAGTATGTTTTTATATGGTTTGTGTGAAATACATAAGTTTGAAATATATAGTCTGCCGACAGCTTAAATTTGCTGAGAAGCCACTTTAAACAGGAAGAAATACAATATATATTGTTTGTTTGGTGTAAAACTTTATGGTTAAAGACATGCTGTTGGAACCATGGTAGAGGAACAGGGAAATTAAGACTCATGTGTTGGCATGGAGTGGCTAGTAGGTCTTCGCTCTGAAAGTTCCAAAATGATCTTGATACCATTGAACCTAGTCATTAAGAGCGTAGGGTTTGTAGACACACAGACCTGGGTGTGAATTCCTTTAGCTGTGTAACCTTAGACGAGTTATTTTACATCTTTGAACTCAAGTTTCCACATCTATAAATTGGGGTAATGACACTTACATCAAAAGGTTGTTATGAGGATTTAATGAGATAGTACATAATTGTACATAGACGTATACCCAGCAAATGTTGACTATTATTATTGTTATTATTGCTGCTGCTGCTGCTGTTGCACTGCCTAGGAATACAATAGTTAGCAACCTATAGAATTTCTAGAGCCTGAAACAAAATGTTGCATCATCCTAAAACACCCTTTTTACAGGTATTTGTAGAGTTTGCCTTTTTATAGGTCTTTGAACCTTGCACGGGGTTGTTAAGGTACCAGACTGAACTTAAACTTCCATTTATCTTTGGCCTTAGTCTTGCTCATGATCATGTCTGCCACTTTTGCACTAGAAAGTAAGTCATGTGGCAGCAGGTGCTTTATCTCTCCCATTCTAGTATCTTAACCAGTGCTTATCATATGTTGTTGTTAGGTGCCACTGAGTCAGTGCCAACTTATAGCGACCCTATGTACAACAGAAGGAAACACTTCCAGTCCTGTGCCATCCTCACAATTATTGTTATGCTTGAGCCCGTTGTTACAGCCACTGTGTCAATCCATCTCGTTGAAAGTCTTCCTCATTTTCATGGACTCTCTACTTTACCAAGCATGATGTCCTTCTCCAGGGACTGGTTCCTCATAATAACATGTGCAAAGTATGTGAGATGAAGTCTCACCATCCTTGCTTCTAATGAACATTCTGGCTGTATTTCTTTCAAGACAGATTTGTTTGTTCTTCTGGCAGTCCATGGTATATTCAATATTCTTTGCCAACACCATGATTCAAGGGTAGAAATTCTTCTTTGGTCTTCTTTATTCACTGTCCAGATTTTGCATGCATATGAGGTGATCAAAAACACCATGGCTTGTGTTGTGCACCTTAGTCCTCAAAGTGACATCTTTGCTTTTTAACACTTTAAAGAGGTCTTTTGCAGCAGATTTCCCCAGTGCAATTTGATTTCTTGACTGCCTCTTCCATGGGTGTTGATTGTGGATCCAAGTAAAATGAAATCCTTGACAACTTCAGTCTTTTCTCCATTTATCATGATGTTGCTTATTGGTCTGGTTGTGAGGATTATTGTTTTCTTTTTGTTGAGGTGTAATACATATGGAAGGCTGTGGTCTTTGATCTTCATCAGTAAGTGCTTCAAGTCCTCTTCACTTTCAGTAAGCAAGGTTGTGTCATCTGCATAACCCAGGCTGTTAATGAGTCTTCCTCCAGTTCTGATGCTGCATTCTTCTTCATATAGTATACCTTCTCGGATTATTTGCTCATCATACAGACTGAATAAGTATAGTGAAATGATACAACCCTGACACAAATCTTTCTTGACTTTAAACCACAAAATATCTCCTTGTTCTGTCAAACGACTGCCTCTTGGTCTATGTACAGGTTCCTCATGAGCACAATTAGGTCTTCCGGAATGCCCATTCTTCCCAATGTTATCCATAATTTGTTATGATCCACACAGTCAAATGCCTTTGCATAGTCAATAAAACACAGGTAAACATCTTTCTGGTATTTTCTGCTTTCAGCCATGATCCACCTGACATCAGCAGTGATATCCCTTGTTCCATACCCTCTTCTGAATCCTGCTTGAATCTCTGAAAGTTCCCTATTGATGTACTGCTACAACAACTTTTGGATGATCTTCAGCAAAATTTTACTTGTGTGTGATATTAATGATATTGTTTGATAATTTCCACATTCGTTGGATCACCTTTCTTTGGAACGGGCACAAATATGGATCTCTTCCAGTTGGTGGGCCAGGTAGCTGTCTTCCAAATTTCTTAGCATAGACAAGTGAGTGCTTCCAGTGCTGCAGCCTTTGTTCAAACATCCCAATTGGTATTCCATCAATTCCTGGAGCCTTGTTTTTCACCAATGCCTTCAGTGCAGTTTAGACCTCTTCCTTCAGTGCCATGGGTTCTTGATCATATGCTACCTCCTGAAGTAGTTGGACATCAACCAATTCTTTTTGGTACAGTGACCCTGTATATTCTTTCCATCTTCTTTTGATGCTTCCCACGCTGTTTAATATTTGCCCTGTAGAATCCTTCAATACTGCAACTCGAGGCTTGAATTTTTTCTTCAGGTCTTTGCCCATTTCCTTATAATACTTTACTTTGTCTTCTCAAGCCACCCTTTAAAATCTGTTCAGCTCTTTTACGTCATCATTTCTTCCTTTCACCTTTAGCTGCTGTATGTTCAAGAGTAAGTTTCAGAGTCTCTTCTGACATCTATTTTGGTCTTTTCTTTCTTTCCTGTCTTTTTAATGACCTCTTGCTTTCTTCATGTATAATGTCCTTGATGTCAATCCACACCTTGTCTGGTCTTCAGTCATTAGTGTTCAATGTGTCAGATCTATTCTTGGGATGGTGTCTTAATTCAGGTGAGATATACTCAAGGTCATACTTAGCATATAGTAGATACTAAATACATATTTGTTGTTGAATAAATCCATTGCCTTCCAGTCTTTAGATTCTACATCTAGTTCCTTCCTAGACCAGAAAATTCTCTTCTCACTTCCTACCTTTCAACAAATTTAAAGTCCAGTGGTAGTTTTAGAACTATATTTTCTTTCTTCTTTTCATTGCAATCAGTATGGTAGAGTAGAAGTAACACTAGGCTAGGGGTATGAGACCAGACTTCTTCTAGTTTGAGCTCTGCAACTAAGTTTCTTAGGAACCTTGGACAAGTCTGCCTCCTCTCTCTGGACCTCAGTTTCTCAACAGGATCATGAGGAAATTGGTTTATATAATTTCTGAAGGATCCTTCCAATATAACATGGGATAGGTATGTTCTCTGGAGATTCCTTAGGGACAAACCTGTTTTCTGCTTTCCCTTTCTTATGCCTCCTGTTCCCATCAGACTCATTAACTTCCAAGCCCCCACACAGAATGGACTTAGCTCCTCCCAGTATACCTTGTGTATCTAAGCTAGGACTTCTCAACCTTGAAACTATTGACATTTTGGCCCAGATAATTCTTTGTCGTGAGACCCTGTCCTCTGGATTATAGGATGTTTAGCACTACCCCTGTCCTCTACCTATTAGACATTAGACATTGTCAAAATGTTTCCTAGGGGAAAAGAGGCAAAATCACTCCTGATTGAGAACCTCTGATGTAAGCACACATTCTTCCATAATGTTATTTCAATTGGCATTATAAGGGAGGTGGTTCCCAGGAGACTAGAGCAAAAGGGGGATATCTGTATTGATCAGAGACTTCTGTGTCCCCTATGGATGGAGGGAAAAAAACAAACAAAAGAAAACAACTTTCTCACCAGCTTGAAAGTAAAAATATAAAGCTAGTTGAAATATTGTGTTAGGGGCCCGGATTTCACAGTGAGATAGTTCCATGTATAATATATCACCAAAGATGAGAACAGAAGTGACAATTCTTAGATCTTACCGAGAATATGACATCTACTGGATCTTATTCTTACATCATGGAAATTGGATAGCTGTGGCACTGAATTCTTGATGAAAAAGATAGGCTTTTAAAATCTTCCATCTTCTATCTTAGATGTAGGCAAATCCTAGAGATGTTTGAGTACAGAAACAGTTTACACAAAACAGCATTTTCAGTGGTGCCAGGATATTATAAACAACTTGTTTATTATAAACTTGTTGATAATATTTTGTCAGCTAAATTATGATACTGGCTGCTCTAAGAGAAATCAAAAATATTTATGAGACAGGAGCTCACAATTTGGTAGACAATACAAGACAAAAACTGGTAGAAAAATAAATCAAAATATAAATTGTTAACTAAATTTGTAGGTGAAGGCAATGATGGTTTTACAGCATAACCAATAATTGCCATTGAAGTGCAAAGAAATACAAGTGTGAGCTCAGGTTCACAAGTTCACTCCTTTGTCACAATGCCTCCAAGACTCCTTCCCCTCTGTGGCACAGTCACCCCTGACTGCCCTTCATGTGTGGGGTCCTATGTGAAGTCTCACTACCCCCATTCCATGATATGCACTATGACTTGGGGAGAGAGTTTAGAGGCTCCTGAGGAACATGGCATATCCTGAGCTTGCTTTGCCAAAATTATCAGGAGATTGATTATGACTGTAATTAGCTTTATTTCGGGACTCCGTTTCATGATATGTATGGTATTTTTCATCTCCAGGGAGCAGCTTTTTGTGGACTGTGATGTTGAGGATGATCTACTCACCCCAGTCACTCTGAGCCCTTATGGCAATTAAGGTTCAGTGTGTTGGCTCTCACAGATGTGGTTGCCTTTCAACTGACTGTTCAATGCCCTAAACTGCGGTTCCGAACCACAGACCTCTTGGAAGTTCTCTAGAGACCATGAACCTATATTGCTTAAGAGGTCTTTGGACTTTAGCAAACAGAGCATGACTCTGGCTATCTAAAGCATCACGGGGAGGATATCCAAAGCTCACAGAGGCAATGAGAAGCTGGAAAACCTTGGCTTGGGAATGGGAAAGGACTACGGGAGTGTGAGAGGGCTGGGTAGTAGAACCACATGTTGCTGCTGCCATGAATACTTTCCAATGTTCTCTTTGCCCTGGGGTCCCTACTTTAAGAGGTAGAATTACATGATGGTCAATGGAATTGAATGAAATAGGTGGAGAGAGGAAGAGTCAGCAGGCACCTCTGTCATCCTGTCTTTGTAGTTGGAAGTAGGCATCTGGAACCATTGTCCCACTAAGCCTGTGCACAACGTGGAGTGGTGATTCTCAGTGAGGAAAACAGGGTGCTGTTAGGAAGGCGCATTGGAGGATTCTAGGTAAACATCAACTCTGGGTTCCCAGCATCACAAAAATGCACATCAAATTTTTTGTGCACAGATATCTGGTTAACAACCTTTCATCCAAAGGAATCTCTGTCGTTTCAGATAATAGTCAATGCCCTGGCCATGGGGTTGGGACTGTTGGTTGAGACCAATGCTAACTCTACAGAAAGGCAAATCACGTAGAAGCCTTCCTCATCTGCCACCTCTTGATATGTGATGGTAAAACCCCAGATCAGGTGCAAATGTGCGATGGGAGAGGTTCCTAGGTTGCTCCCTTGCCATAAAGTCACCTCTGGGATCCAACAGTACTAAGACTGGTATTTAGCACAGTTAAGACTCTGTAAGAAAAAAAGCAGAGTAAAGCCTGTAAGGATGGGAACACTCCTCCAGGGCAGAGGATTGCTAAACTAATTATGCCGATGCGAAAATTCAAAGGAAGAGTAATTAGACAGCCTGTTAAAGCAAAACAAAACAAAACAAAAAAAGTTATCATGTTGGTTGCAAACAGTGAAGTGCTAAGCATTGGGAACTGCTTTTAAACTAAAGATTAAACTAAAGAAAATAACCCTCCTGGAGCATTTACATCCAAATTGTCTTGGGACTCTTCTCTAAGTGATAGTAGTATGGATTGTGAACTGTGTGATTGTTTATTTTGTAAAGAAAGATATGTTATTATGGAGCTATAGGTGGTGCAAACTCCAGTGCCTTTGGGACCAGGCAGACAATAATGTACAGGTGAAGCAGAAAGGAAGGGATCTGTGGCAAAACAGAGTCTAAAAGGGGAAAAGAAGACAATGATAAGGCAAAGGAGGCAACCATTTGGGAATGCAAGCCCAAGTGTGGCCAAGTCTTCCAATTAAAAAAAAAAAAAAATCCAGAAATTTATATTGGATTTGTATGTAAAATTCCCAAATTTTTCATTGCTCACAATGTATTCAAAAATTCAAAAGCACCATGTGGCCTGACCGGGTTTGGGCAGGCTCTTCATTGCCTCTGATACAGGTTGGCTCTGGGTTCACTTGCATTTGAATTTCTGTTCTTCCCCTTCTAGCTCTGGATACTTGAGCAAGTTCATGTCCTCTCTTATCTTGGCTATAAAACAAGGGTGATGGTAACAGCTACATCATGGAGTTGCTGTAAATCTTTGTCATACTCTCTCTGTTAATGCTACCACCTGAAGCAGTAGTGGACTTAGCCTGCAAAGTTGTCAACTTGGATTTTAAAAATCAGTGCCCTGTTTCATTAGTCTGAATTCAAAATTCTGGATTTTGACTTGGCTTTCAGTGAGGGAAACTTGTTAGGAGGGAGAGAGATGGCCCAGTGAACCTGTCTTTGTGAAGGGGACTGTGAATTGGCATCCAGGGCCTCTTACCCTTGTTGATTGGACAGGGCCCACAAAGGCACCAGACGGAGTTTTTGTTTGTCAGAGGAAGGAACACGCCAGGGAGATTTGTTACCCATTTAAAAAACGATTGGGCATGAAATGGATACTGTTTGGATTACACAGAAGCACATCCTCTCATTAGCTTTTTTTTAGAATCACAAAAGGCCTGATGGTGAGTTTAACCCCAGCCAGTGGGATCTGTTGCCAAAAATCTCTGTTACACATTTGCATAGATAGAGAAATATTTGATAAAAAGGGAATCTCCTTTATTTCATTTTTCTTCTCCTTTCACCCTGTTCCTTACGTTTGTGGAGGGCCAGGTATCCATTTCCAGCTTGACCTCACTGAGTGGAGGGTGCAAACCCCCCATTCACCTTCCCCTGCATTGGCTGCCTTGGCTAGGATAGATAGCTAAATGGAATGATCAGGTTTCTGATGTAGGGTGTTGTGAGGATAGGGTCCAGCTTTACTGAGAAGGGGGAGTCACAGGAGGGGTTGCGGTGGAGGGCAGGGGCAGGTTGGCAGGAGAGGTAGCTCCCAGGAGGGAAAGTGGAGATTAGAGAAAGATGATTTCAGGGCTGTGCTTCAACTTGGAGATGACCTGGTAGAGAAACCTAGAGGAAAAAAGTGGTTCAGCTTGGACTGGTACAATTATTAGGAATGTTTAAGGGGAAGAATATGGGAAAGAGCTGAAACAAACATTTACTGAGGACTTGCTAAGATCAATGTTAAATTCTTGACATATCATCTCATCTAGTCCTGCTAACCACCATGTAAGGGGAATGTTACCACTCCCCTTTACCTCCCAGAGAGGCTGTATAACTTGCCCAAGATCACACAGCACCCAAGGTGCTGAGCCCAAGTGTGGAATTGACTCTGCCTGGAGCACAAAGACCATTTTCCTTTGGCCTTTTTATATGGATTATATCATGCATCTTGGTAATTTACATGAACAGAGATGGTGTCCAGGAAGCCTGACATCTGGGTTCTCTGTAGCCTGTTCACCTTTAGTTTTGGCAACTTGAGCAATGGCCAGTCAAAACCCCCATGTGAAAGCAGAGCACTGGGCCTGCCATGACATGGTGGTGGTTGTGAGGTGAGTCCAGGTCTGGTGCAGCACATTATTAGACCTCAGCGTATCGATCAGATATCTGGAGACTCATTGCTGTAAGAATACAAATCTGAGAATTGGCCATTCTAGAGATAAGCCCTGGTTCTACCACTGCCTATGTGTCCGTGCAAAAGTCATGAAATCTATCAGATCTGTCCCTTTCTCCAACACTCTAGGCCAGTTCCAACGCTGTAGCCTTTGCAATGGCTGTTTCCTTTGCCTGGAATGTTGCTCTGCTGATATTCACCAAGCTGCCTCCTTGTCCGATCACTTCTCAGAGAGGTCTTCCCTGACCACATAATTGAAAGTGACCACTCAGGAGTTCTTTACCATATCACTTTCTTAAAAATCAACTGCTTATAATGGCCCACAGTTAGCACAGCCTCCACCAGACTGAGTCCAACACAACTAGATGGTACTGGCAACCACCACCAAGTGCTCTGACAGGGCTCACAACAGAGGGTCCCAGACAGAGCTGGAAAAAAATGTAGAACAAAATTCTAACTCACAAAAAAAAAAACAAAAACCAGATTTACTGGTCTGACAGAGACTGGAAAAACCCCCAGAGTATGGACCCCAGACACCCTTTTAGCTCAGTACTGAAGTCACTCTTGAGGTTCACACTTAAGCCAAAGATTAGATAGGCTCAAACAAAATGAGACTAAATGGGCATACCAGCCCAGGGGCAAGCATGAGAAGGCCGGAGGGGACAGGAAAGCTGGTAAATGGGGAACCCAAGGTCAAGAAGGGGAGAGTGTTGACATGTCATGGGGTTGGCAACCAATGTCACAAAACAATATATGTATTAATTGTTTAATGAGAAACCAGTTTGCTCTGTAAACCTTCATCTAAAGTACAATAAAAAATTAAGAAATAAAGAGCAAATATTTATAATCTAAAGCTCTCACAAAAGCCTTATGTAATTGCTGGCATTGTGGCATAAAATATATTTTCTCC
This sequence comes from Trichechus manatus latirostris, assembly GCF_000243295.1. Taxonomy (NCBI): domain Eukaryota; kingdom Metazoa; phylum Chordata; class Mammalia; order Sirenia; family Trichechidae; genus Trichechus; species Trichechus manatus. Next base: position 859,390 of record NW_004444063.1, read on the forward strand.
TTTAAAAAAAAAAATCAACTGCTTTCAGACACCTCTCAAGGTTGGCAGTTGAGTTGGCATAATTCAGCCACTCTTACAATAAGACTCAGTTTGGTTTTTGGCAATATCAGCTCTGTTACTACAAGATAAGGCTTTCTTTCAAGGCACATGTGGAAACTTTAAGGTCATTTATGCAGTGCTTGAGCTTTGACTCTGAGGCCCTGAGCTCATCTCTTTCTTTCACCAGTTTGTCTAGCAAAAGTAGGACCAACCAACCAGCTTCCTTATACTTCTCATTATGACAAAATTATAGAAAGGTGTTATCCATGCTGTCACCCAAAGCCTCATCTTTCACCACCTGATCTATTAATGGTGCTATTTTGTGTTTTTGAATTGCCACCTTGCGCCATGGGTTAGCAGTGCCCTCTTTACTACTGGAAGCAGAGTCATTAACATCTTTAAGACTAACCAGACCTGAGAGCCAATTTAGAAAATTCATCCTTAAAATTTTGTTTCTGTAGAACCACTCTCGGTACCGAATGTCTTAGGCGGGGTTCTCTAGAGAAGCAAAACCAGTAAAGCATGTATGTATATATATATATAGACAGAGATTTATATCAAGGAAATGGCTCACAAGGTTTTTAGAGTCTGTAATGTCCCAAGTCCGTGGGGCAGGAAAGAGATTTCTCCTGATTCACGTAGCCACAGGAGCTGGCGAACCCAATATTGGCAGGCCGGAGAGCAGGGCTGTTACTTACAGGCTATGAAGATTGAAAAATCTCAAGATCGGCAGGCAAGACTGCAGGTAAGGTGCTGCCTCAAGTCCCAGGAACCGGAGGTCAGACGAACAGGAGCCAGCTGCAGGATCCAGAACAAGCAAAAGCCCCAGCAAGGAGCAAGGGGAGCAGGAGGGTGGAGAGATGAAGGCTGAGAAGGCGGTGAGCCACCCGACCCTACTGGTACGACTCACAGCAGATCCCATCGTAGGGGTGATCAAATCGCAACAGGGGAGTGATGGCAAAATTATACGACTGCCAAAACACTGAGAGTCATGGCCCAGCCAAGCTGACACAGTCTTAACCATCACAGGCCCATAAAACAAAATGAGACTAAATGGGCACACCAGCCCAAGGGCAAGGACGAGAAGGCAGGAGGGGACAGGAAAGCTGGTAATGGGGAACCCAAGGTCCAGAAGGGGAGAGTGTTGACATCTCATGGGGTTGGCAACCAATGTCCCAAAACAATATGTGTATTATTGTTTAATGAGAAACTAGTTTGCTCTGTAAACTATCTAAAGTATAATAAAAAAATTAAAAATTTTTTAAAAAGAAAACAAGTATTTGTAATCTAAAGCTCTAACAAAATCCGTATGTAATTGTAGGCATTGTGGCATAAAATATATTTTCTCCTCTAAAAAAAAAAGAAAAATCAGCTGCTTATATACTAACTGCCACTGAATTGTTCACTTTAAAATGGTTAATTTTATGTTATTTGAATTTTATGTCAATAAGTTATTTTTTAAAAATCAACTCTTTATCTCTTATTACTATCTAATGTTTTATACCTCCCTCCTTCCCCTCCCTTCTTCATTTCTTCTTTTCTCTCCACATCCTCCCTCCTTTCTTTCTTTTCCTTCCTTGTAATCCTTCCACTAGAATGTAGATTCCTTAAGAGCAAGGACTGTATCTGTCTTACCCATTTCTGAATGCCTAGTGCTTATAACAGTGCTGAGCACATGAAATGAATTTTATAAATGTTTGCTGAATGGATAAATTAAAATCCTCCCTATGTTGGTCTGGAGATGTTCCATAGACTCTTGTAGCTCTGAATCTTTGTGACTGAGAAACCCCAAGTTCCAAGATCCTTTCAGAGATACTCCTTGCACAGACAGCTTATTGAGCATTAACTAAGCATATCCCTTTGGGGATTTGGGATTCTGAAATGATGAGCATGACTTGGTTCCTGACTTCACAGAGGAGGACAGAGTAGTGGTTAAGCTCATGGGCATGGGGTCATTCACGCGTTCATTCAACAATTGTTATTGAGCCCCATCATATTTGAGATGCTGTTTTAGGTGAGGGACATGCAGTGGCAGAGAGGACAGACACTATCTGTGGTCTCCTGAGGTTTATGTTTTACTGGATTTAGATATATTTAGAGTTACATTCCAGTTTGGGCACTTGTTAGTTGCATAATCTTTGGTTAATTCTAATTTTATTTCCTCGTCTGTCAAATGGCAATGATACTGGCCTTACAAAGTGGTTGTGAGAATAGAATGGTACTTTGTATTAGAAAGTGCAAGTCTAGGCTCTAGAGGCATGAGAGCATACCAAATGTTAAAGGGTTGGGGAGTTGTTCAGTGTAACTGAAGGCAGGTAAATGTTGGAGGGTGAGGACTAAATTCTGGAAGGGAAGTTTGAGGCCAGACTGTGGAAGACAAAGTCATGAGGCTTTTTTAAAAAATTCAAATTCATAACTAACAAAATAGCAAACATAACTTTCAGAAGAACATCAGTTCTCCTTCTTTGGTGGAAGGAACTTTGAAGCTATTACAGTACTCAAAATGATCATCTCCCTGCTCTGTCTTACCTTCTGGATGCTCGGCATTTATTGCTAAAGACCAAAAAGGAAAGGTTTTACTCTTTGTGTTTGGTTCTATGTTTGTCTTAGGAAACTCCATAGGTACTTGCCCATTATTTATTGTTGCAGCTGTCTTCCATGTGCAGTTAAGACTTAATTTATGTTTTATACTATCACTATAGAGCTTATCTTAGACTAATGTAAGGGAGGTAACTAACCATTGATTGGCACATTGAGACATGAAATAAGAGAGTTGGTTATTGGCAAGGTTATTGGTAATTTGCTTAGTTTATTTAGTTACATGTGGAAACATATTTTAGCACTGATTGAACAGCATGGGACAGAATAAACAGAGGAACAACAAGAATACACATGACTTAAATGATACAGCACTTACCAAGCCCTACAGTGGGAGACGCAACCATTCTTCTCTCAGCTTGGGTTGGTTTCTAATAGCTTAGAAGATGCCCTGAAAAACCCAAACTCCAGTCAGCACTAACTTTGTCATGGTTGTTTCAATGTTATCAGTTAAGAAATGGAATTTAATAACCTTGGGAACTATCCCAGGAAAGAAGAAATGAATCTGCCCTAATTGGAGAAAGAAAGGGCTTGGAAATGAATAGTCTCCAATTACCCATTTATAAATCCAGAGCAAATTGTTTCTGAAAAGTTAACAGTGGGAAGGATGAAAGTAATAACAACTTTAATTTTGATATTCATACCTGGGGAGCCACAAACATTTAGTAACCCATATATATATCTCACCCAATGCTTGGCACATAGAAGATTCTCAAAAAAGGTCAGTTCTTTGAAAAACCTTTGGACCTTTCACCAGTGTGACTGAGATCCCTGGGAAGAGATGGCATAGGGAATCAGTCCCAAGGGCATGAAATACATTTTTGATTAACTGGCTTTAACCGGAGCTACTTCCTGGTCCATTGAGTGAACAATTTGCTTATGAAGGTTCTTTGTGTGTAGTTTTACTGGTATTGATTTTCTGTCTTAGATATCAGTACCCTGGAGAGCTCTCCGCTTCCTTCTAGGACCCTTTAAACTTGGTAGACACTTTCAACATTTCTCAAACTTTTCTAAGAAAGGGCCCCTAAGGGCAAGCAAAAGTAAAAGCTTACTCTGAAGTTCAGAGAGCAGAATCCACAGTGAACATATACGTTCTTGAAGTCTCTTTTATACAACTTTATGAATTTTACATTCTATTCCATAACATATCAGTGATTGCATTAATATAAAGTTTTAAATGACCTACCATCTAGTAAAGGGAGCCCTGGTGGCACAGTGGTTAAGTGCTTGGCTGCTAACCAAAAGGCCAGCAGTTCAAACCTACCATCTGCTCCATGGAGAAAGATGTGACAATCTGCTTCTATAAAGAACAGTCTTGGAAACACTATGGGGCAGTTTACTCCATTTTATAGGGTAACTCTGTCTTATATGGTCCTTATTATCAGAATCGACAACAATGGGTTTGTTTGTTTGTTTTGTTACCATTTAGTAAAAGAGATTCTGCAAGAAGATTCACTGGAAATTTTCATTTTCCTGGCCCACAATACCTAATCCAAGAAGCAAGGATTAGATTAGATTATGGAAAACAGGAGGAGTGGGTGGAGCAGACTATGGGGGATACATTTGATGCAGAACTGCCTATTTCCCCTTCTTCAGCTGGTGTTTAGACTTGTTTAGGTAAGCGACCAGGGAATGAGCACCCACCGTGTTGCCTCACTAGAACTCTGCACTGAGGTTCTGCTGCATAGGACACTGTACTAGGGAGGTAGCCGTCTCATCTGAGGCTCTGAGAGGTCATCTGAGCATCCCTGTCTCAATCTGGGCCAGGCTTTACCTGCAGACTTTTCTGTTCTGGCTTCAGTTAACACCTGCATCTGCCAGGCTCTATAGAACAGGGCAGAAAGCAGATAGATGGAAGCCGCTGGCTGCAGATGGGAGAATACCAACCTTATATGCAAACCTACCTTGCTGAACCCTGTCTGCCCATTTGTCCCCAACATACATCATGATACCAATCTCCCTGAACTCAAGACCATGTCTGTTTGGATCAACAGTGTTTGCTAGACTTCTTCTTAACTGCTTTATCTAGCCATTTACCACTGGTGCTGGAATGTAGGCTTTGGGGTACATTAGCACTCAAATCCCATGACTCTCTAATAGAGACTTTTCAGAGCCAAGGACCTTCTATCTCCCCCCACCACTGAAAAAAAAAAAAAGAATATGTCCCTGTAGGTTTGTGTACAAGGCAAGGCAAAACACTGCCCTCCTAGAGATGTAGGAGTCCTTGGGTGGTGCAAAAGGTTAAGTGATAGACTACTAACTAAAAGACTGGTGGTTTAAATCCACCCAGAAGTGCACTGGAAGTAAGGCCTGGCAGTCTGTTTCTGAAAGGTCACAGCCTTGACAACCCTATGGAGCAGTTCTGCTCTGCACACATGAGGTCTCCAGGAGTCAGAATCAACTCAACGGCAACTAACAACAGTAAGTAGAGATGTGTAATCTCCTCAGTTGTCATATGGTTTCAGCAGTGTCGTAGGTCTGGTTCATCAGCAAAAGTTTCCTGGATGAAGTGGACCCTGAACTTGATGTTCAAAAAGATCTTTTAATGTTTCTTTTTGTGGAACTGAGTCTATCATTTTGAGACTGAAAGGCTGAATGGAATCGTGGTTCCAGGACCTTGGGCCTCTGAAAATAGGCAAGGTCCATTGCCTCTGGTGGATACCCACTCTCTGTATTTCAGGACCAAGCTACAAAGAGCTGCTAAGAGTAGTGAGGATGATAATGGAACATATACTGTGTTGCAGGCTGTGTGCTAGGCACCATCTTTCACATATTATCTCATCAGAGTCTCACAGCACCTCAGTGAAGTAGATCTGTCTGCAACTGAATCCTAGACGATTGAGTGACCTGCCAAGATTACCCAGGTAGAAAGTGGCATTGCTGCAGCTCTTCAAACCCACTTCCCTCTGATCCCAACCTCTGGACTCTTACGGGAAACACTAAAGAAAATGTGGTAATTCTTGAAGTTTCTGAGTTTCTCTCTCCTTACATGGTAAATAACCATGGGTGCTGAATAATAATGGAAGAATGATGCTCATCACCACCAAAAGAGTTACTATCTGGATGCCTTTAGTCTGGAAAAAGCTTTGTGTTGCATAGGAATTTTAAATGCATTAAAGTGAAGCACAGGTACAGAAGATAAACTATCTGAGCCACAGCAATCTTCTAAGTATACTGTTTTCCTGGAAATATTGTGCTTTTTTATGTCCTCTTATTCTCCTAGGTCAGAACTGGTTCTTTTATATTTTAAGTAATTCACTCTCTTTTGTTCACAAATGTCTTATGAATAATTTATGTCAATTACAATGAAATAGAACTCTAGTGTCCTTACTATTATAACGTTTTAATAAATTCTGATCATTTTGATGGACAAGAAGGTTAAGACTTCTTTGTGGATGGTGTCTTTTTCCTCTACTTAGAGTTGAGGCCATTCTCAGGTCCTGATGGAGCCCCTGGGTGGCACAATGGTCAACTGCTCAGCTACAAACATAAAGGTTGGTGGTTCCAATTCACTCAGAAGTGCCTCAGAAGAAAGTACTGGTGATCTACTTCCAAATGATTACAGCCACTGAAAACCCTATAAAGTACAGTTTTACTGACACACATGGGCTCATCATGAGTTGGAATCAACTCCAAAGCAACTGATTTGACTTTGCTGCCTAGTCTCATGTCACCACCAGGGGGCGTGCATCTATCCATCCGGGTGGGGACCATATACGTGTCACTGAATGAACACAAGGCTCACCCGGTTCCTGTTGTTTCTTAAGTCAGAGAGTGAGTTAAATTCATAGGGCATAAGAATTGGCTTTAAAATAAATGTTGAATCTTGTATTATTATAAAAGTTACACAAGCTTATTAGAACAGCTAACAATCTGGCTTTGACTTTTGATGGTGCAATGTTTTCTTCACCATCAGGGATAGTGTAATAAATGCTTTCTGGGATTTTATGATTGGCGTGTTTCTTGCTGGAAGGTGGACAGAGGGGTTCAGTATGTTGCTGCTTGGCATTGTAGTTATCACCTTTGCCGCTAGGATAAGCTGTTTTCATTATTAGTGGTTCCAGCATAGACTGGATTTCAGACTCACCAGTTGTGTCACCGCAGACAAGTCACTTAACATCTCTGAGTCAGTTTCTTCATTGGGAAGCTGAGAATAATATACATTATTTTCCAGGTTCATGGATGTTACCATCTTCATCATCAGTCCTCTAATGAGGCAATGCACTATGTAATAAAATGCCCATCTTCTCTTCCTTTCCGCTGATTGCCCCTTCCCTTCTCTCGTCTCCTTTTTTTCTCCCCTCTCCCACCCCACTTTTAAATGCACATCAGTTTCTTGGCAGAAACACTGGATGTAGGTCCTTTTCTTCATGATCCTGGGGCAGTGGGGCGCAGGAGACGCTGTGGGATGATAGCTTTGAGAAGGGAGGATTTGCTGGCCAGGCTAATAAAATTTGTGACCTGTGATTTTATGGAGTATATTTCCACAGCTGCAGTAGTAGACCCCTCTTAATGCCTTCTTTTCTAATGATCCGGGTGTGTAAATTAGCCACGTTCAACTTATCAGTGGTTGCTTATAATGTCTTGTTTTGTACACGAGCAGAGGGGCAGAGCTCTTCCCAGCCACTGTCATTAGTTCCAGACACGAGTGGGGCATGAGTAACTCCTAGATCTTAGAGGCAAGTGCCAAAATCTCGCAGGGCTGAACACCTGCTCTGGCCCAGGCAATGGTCATGACTTGTCGTTGTCTCCCTGCCGCAGGTGAGATTTTGTGGTCAGATTCTCCAGAAAGCAGAAGGAGACTATGCGTTTTGAGGATGGTGTTCCTAGACCAGGTCAGGGACAGGCAGCTGCGGTCTCAGCCCAGAGGCTTGAGGAGTCTGAATTCATCCATGGGTTATTGTAGGCAGAGACCCAAGAAACAGAGGACAGTCAAGAGAAACTGAGGGCCATAGTGTATGAGTGGAGTGGAAGCTGAGGCTAGTGTGGGGAAGGATGTTTCTTTTTAGAGAAAGCAGGACAGGAAATAGAGCACCTCCTTTGGAAGTCGTCAGACCTAGGTTTGAGCACTGGCTTTGCCATTTATTTGTTGTGTGGTGTAGGGTAGTTACTTTACATTTTCAAATCTGTCTTCTTACCTTCAACTATCATAAACATCTACCTATGTTGGTACATTGAAGAGGCTCAGTGGCAACAGGTTTTGTTTGTTTGATGTTAGTATATACAAATCTACTTCCTCCTTTATACTATCGCTGTGATATTTCATAAATGGACATCCTATAATTAACTGTGATGTAGTGGTTAAGAGCTTGGCTGCTAACCAAAAGGTTGGCAGTTCAAATCCACCAGCTGCTTCTTGGAAGCCCTATGGGGCAATTCGACTCTGTCCTATAGGGTCACTATGAGTCAGAATAGACTTGAAGTCAGTGGGTTGGGGTGTTGTTTCCCTGTAGATGGACACCCAAGTTGCTTATAGTTTTCTCTTATTATGAGCTATTAAGATGAACATTTCTGCTTACTATATTAACTTGTCATATCATAGGACATTTCTTTTCCCTTTCTTTTTATTATGAAAAATTTCATATATACCAAAACGTTGAGAGAATAGTATAGTAAACTCCCATACACTTATCCACCTATAATTAACAATTGTTAACATTTAAGGGCGTGGCTGAGAAACTTCTTCTCCCCCAGAAAAGGCTGTTAGCAATTTACACCCTCCCCCGCCACACACACCAAAAAAAAGTTACTCTCAAGTCAATTCCGACTCACGGAGACCTTATGTGTGTCAGAATTGAACTGTGCTTCACAGGGTTTTCAATGACTGATTTTTTGGAAGTAAACCGCCAGACCTTTCCTCTAGACTGCCAGACCTTTCCTCTGAGGCACCTCTGGTTGGACTCAAACCTCCAACCTTTCTGGTTAGCAGCCAAGTGCATTAACCGTTTACATCACCCAAGGGTTCCCACACACACTTTAATAACAGAGAGGATGTTTATTGTTTTGACACAGAAAGAAAGGTGTCTTCAGGCCCTTAGTTTGAAGGGAAAAAAAAAGATCTCTTCCCAGGAGGGGCATCTTTGGTCATTTTTTTTATTGTCTGCCTCTTTGGCCTCGTCTATCCCATGCTCCTTCTCCCTTCCATCCCCCAGTTCGCGGGCACGCGTGTTCAGTCTCCTGTCTGTATCACTCGGCTGTCGACCCTATCGAGACACATGGCCAGCAGGCCCCTTTGTTCTACCTCAGAAACTTGACCAACCCCTTGGGTTTGAGAGCTGAGAATGGTGAAGGAGGCTTTCCAAGCTGCCGTTTCTTCCCTGGTTCCAGCAAAATCCCATGGGCAGAATCTTCTATTTTGTATTCTGTGAGGCTAGTAAACAAACCTGTCTGGAGAGGGGAAGGAAGCAAGGTGCAGGCATGGGTTACCATGGGGACAGACAAGCTGTAAGAAATGTTCGGGTCTTAGCTTGATGAGGTTTTAACAGTTTGAAGTAATTTCTTTGTCAATCACCCATTAAGTCACTGCTAATGAATCACTGGGAGTGTCTTCGCTCTTCAGAGGAACCTTAGATGATTATGACTCCGGCAGAAAGCAACCTTAAAAGCAACAAAGAGAGAACAAGCAGTCATTTGTAGACTTTTTGCAAATTGAGTGGCGTTTTGTCCAAGGAAGCTTCTGGGAGTCACCAGAGCAGACCACAAGTTCACGCTGCTATTTTAAACTAAGCCTTTGGCTTATGGGTCTCAACAGGTAGACTTGTTGCCTCCCAGAATCTGGTGTGGCTTAATGTTTCTGGAGAGAGGGGGGCAAGGAGGCTCTTCAAAGGAGGAAACGGAGAGGCTCTGAGGGTTGACCACCAGGACCCCAACCCTGACATTTCCTCTCACTTGGAGGATGAGAGTGTACATCATGTCTGTCCTTTTCAAAGTGCCACTTTCCATGTAAAGTGCATATATAGGGTTCTCTCTTGCAACTTTGGTATGGGAAGGTGCCAAAGGCCACCAGGTAGACACCATGGAACTTGAAGGCCATGGCTCCCCTGGTCCTCTGTGTCGTGCCCAGAGTCCTGTCTGCGTTTTCACGGCTCTTCACGATAATGCCTTGCCACCCTCTCCAGCTTATCACACACCATCCCTGCTTGAAGCTACTTCCAGCACAATGAAATGCTTCAGTTCCCCCAGACTTGCCAATATTTCTCTTGCCCCCGACAAGAAAACTTCTTTCAAATTCTTCCTCATACCATTACCTGGCTTAAATGTACTCTTCCATAAATGTCAGTCTCTTTCAGGTTCTGATCCCCTGAGAGGTTGGATTAGGTACCTCGCCTGCCTCCCGTAACATACAGAACTTACCCGTTGTATAGCCTGTCTTTTCTATTGGATATGAGCCCCTGGAGAGCAGGAGCAAAGGTCTTGCTCACTGTAGAGGTGCCTGACACAGCACAGGTGCTCTGCAAATATTAAATAAACACAAGCATATGTGACTCCCCTAGATGACTCTCAGGGACCCTTTGAATTGACCCACAATATTGAACCTTCCACTTACCTCGGCACCTCTGAGGTGGTACCAGGCTCTGCTGGTACAGCTGTTATGACTCCTTTGCCAATTAGCTTATAGGATGTGCCCAAGGACAGGGAAAAGGCTTGACTTAGAATTTTAAAATCAATGTAGCTAATTAAAAAAATAACTCATTGAACTGGAAAACAAGTTCAGAAACAATTAAGATAATTAAAATATCACTACCTTAATTGAGACCAAGCGGTGAGCTTAAAAAATAAAATTAATTAAAAAACAAAACTTATATGGAGACTGTAATTAACTTGCTTTTAAATTCAGTGCATTTCAGCTCAACATATCTCTCTAAATTAATCCATTCGTATTTATTTCCCTGACAAAAGTTTTTGTAAAAATTATTCAAAAAATAATAATAATAATTGGACAAGTGACATTGTTACTTGATTTGTTTCTATACATGGACAAGAAAGACAAAATTAACCTTTCATGAGTATCTGCTCTGTGCCAGGCAAATTATCCTGTTTAAATCCAAGTAAGTCTCCCAGATATTGTGATAGAAGAGATAGTGGGGACACCAGGCTTTGCCATCTTTTGGGAGTTGCTGCATCCTGTCGCTAAGGACACAGTAATCATCTACCTTGTGCTTAGCCCTGTGCACACCATAAACCAAACCAAACCAAACCAAACCCATTGCCATCAAGTCAATTCCAACTCAAAGCAACCCTATAGGGCAGAGTGGCACTGCCCCATAGGGTTTCTAAGGAGCAGATGGATTTGAACTGCCTACCTTTTGGTTAGCAGCCAAACTCTTAACCACTGCGCCACCAGGGCTCTGTGCACACTATAATAGATACATAAAATAGGCCAAAGATAGGATCACTGTTTTAGAAGGGCTTGTGTACTCTGAAGAGCCGTGTGAGATTGCCTTGTTGTTAGCTGCTGTGGAGTCAACTCATGGTGACCCTGTGCACAACAGAACGAAACACTGCTCAGTCCTGTGTCATCCTCATGATTAGTTACAAAGTGGACCATTGTGATCCTCAGGATTTTCATTGGCTAATTTTTTGGAAGTAGATCCCCAGGCCTTTCTTCCTAGTCCATCTTAGTCTGGAAGTGCTGCTGAAACCTGTTCAACATCATAGCAAAATGCAAGCCTCCACTGACAAATGGGTGTTGGCCACACATGAAATGCATTGGCTGGGAACTGAACCCCGAGACTACCTTGAACATTAGTTTAAGTGTTTCCCAAGCTTTAGTGCATGTGAGAATTACATGGGGAAGTTTGTTAAAATGCCAGTGCTAGAAATGAACAGAGATATAAGTAGATCCACCAGTGGTTACCAGGGACTGGGGGAAGAGAGGAATGAGGAGTTATTGCTAATGGGTGCAGAGTTTCAGTTTGGGGTGATGAAAGGGTTTTTTTTTTTTTTTTTTTTTAAGTTTTTTTTTTTTTCCCATACAAAAATTTATACATACATTCTTATGTGACTAATTGCTCTCCCCATACGGTGACAGCACACTCTTCCTTTCCACCCCTGATTCCCCATGTCCATTCAACCAGCTCCTAACCTTCTCTGCCTTCCCATCTCACCTCCGGACAGGAGCTGCCCATTTAGCCTCTTTATCTACTTGAGCTAAGAGGCACACTCCTCACGAGTATCACTTTATGTCCCACAGTCCAGTCCAATCCCTGTCTGAAGAGTTGGCCTCGGAAATTGTTTTAGTTCTGGGCTGATAGAGAATCCAGGAGCCATGCTTTCCGGGGTTCCTCCAGTCTCAGTCAGACCATTAAGTCTGGTCTTCTTACTAGAATTTGAGTTCTGCACCCCACCTTTCTGCTGCTCCATCTGGGACTCTCTGTTGTGTTCCCTGTCAGGGCGGTCATAGTTGGTAGCCGAGCACCTCCTAGTTCTTCTGGTCTCAGGCTGATGAAGTCTCTGGTTTGTGTGGCCCTTTCTGTATCTTGGGCTACTACTTTCCTTGTGTGTTTGGTGTTCTTCATTCTCCTTTACTCCAGGTGGTTGGGACAAATTGATGCATCTTAGATGGCCACTTCCAAGCTTTTAAGATCCCAGACGCCACTCACCAAAGTAGGATGCAGAACATTTTCTTAATAAGCTTTCTTATGCCAGTTGACCTAGATGTCCCCTGAAAGCATGGTCCCCGGACACCTACCCCTGCTACTCTGTCCCTCAAAGTGTTTCATTGTATTCTGGAAAGTACTTAGCTTCGGTTTAGTCCAGTCTGCTGACTTCCCCTGTAGTGTGTGCTGTCCTTCCCTTCACCTAAGATAATTCTTATCTACTATCTAGTTAGTAAATAATCCTCAGCCTCCCCCCCCACCCTCGTAACCCTCAAAGAATGTTTTCTTCTGTGTTTAAACCTTTTCTTGAGTTCTTATAATAGTAGTCTTCTACAATATTTGTCCTTTTGTGACTGACTAAATTCACCCAGCATAATGACCTCCAGCTTCCTACATGTCATGTTTCAGACTTCATCGTTGTTCTTCATCATTGCGTAGTATTCCATTGTGTGGACATACCATGATTTGTTTATCCATTCATCCCTTGATGGACACTTAGGTTGTTTCCATCTTTTTGCTATTGTTAACAGTGCTGCAATGAACATGGGTGTGCATATATCTATTCATGTGACGGCTCTTATTTCTCTAGGATATATTCCAAGGAACGGGATAGCTAGATCGTATGGTACTTCTATTTCCAGCTTTTTAAGGAAGCGTCAAATCAATTTCCAAAGTGATTGTACCATTTTACATTCCCACCAACACTGCGTAAGTGTTCCAGTCTCTCCACAACCTCTCTAGCATTTATTATTTTTTGTTTTTTGGATTAATGCTAGCCTGTTGGGGTGAGATGATACCTCATTGTAGTTTTGATCTACATTTCTCTAATGGCTAATGATCATGAGCATTTCTTCATGTGTCTGTTAGCTACCTGAATATCTTCTTTGATGAAGTGTCTGTTCATATTCTTGCCCCATTTTTTAATTGGGTTACTTGTCTTTTTGTTGTTGAGGTATTATATTATCTTGCAGATTTTAGAGATTAGAGGCTGATCGGATTGTCAAGCCAAATTTTTTCCCAGTCTATAGATTCTTTTGACTCTTTTGGTGAAGTCTTTTGATGAGGATAAGTGTTTGATTTTTAGGAGCTTCCAGTTATCAAATCCCTCTTCTGGTGCTTGTGCATTGTTACTTATGGTTCGTATTGTGTTTATGATATGTATTAGGGGTCCTAGAATTGTCCCTATTTTTTCGTCCATGATCTTTATCGTTTTTGATTTTATATTTAAGTCTTTCATCCATTTTGAGTTAGTTTTTCTGCATGGTGGGAGGTATGGGTCTTGTTTCAGTTTTTTGCAGATGGATATCCAGTTATGCCAGCACCATTTGTTAAACAGACTCTTTTCCCCAATTAATGGACTTTGGGCCTTTGTCAAATATCAGCTGCTCATAG
>NW_004444063.1:873456-901087 GCF_000243295.1 Trichechus manatus latirostris
TTCTTGTGGAGTCTTTGGGGTTTTCTGTGTATAAGATCATATCATCTGCAAATAGAGATACTTTGACTTCTTCCCTACCAATCTGGATGCCCTTTATTTCTTTTTGTAGCTTAATTGCTCTGGCTAGGACCTCCAGCACCATGTTGAATAAGAGTGGTGATAGAAGGCATCCTTGTCTAGTTCCCGTTCTGAAGGGGAATGCTTTCAAAGTCTCTCCATTTAGGGTGATGTTGGCTGTTGGCTTTGTATAAATGCTCTTAATTATATTCAGGAATTTCCCTTCTATTACTGTTTTGTTGAGAGTTTTTATCATGAATGGGTGTTGGACTTTATCAAATGCCTTTTCTGTATTGATTGATAAGATCATGTGGTTCTTGTTTTATTTATGTGATGGATTACATCAATTGTTTTTCTAATGTTGAACCATCCCTGCATACCTGGTATAAATCCCACTTGATCATGGTGAATAATTTTTTTGATATGTTGCTGAATTCTACTGGCTAGAATTTTGTTGAGGATTTTTGCGTTACTGTTCATGAGGGATACTGGTCTGTAATTTTCTTTTTTTGTGGTGTCTTTACCTGGTTTCGGTATCAGGGTTATACTGGCTTCATAGAATGAGTTTGGGATTATTCCATTCTTTTCTGTGCTCTGAAATACCTTTAGCAGAAGTGGTGTTAACTCTTCTCTGAAAGTATGGTAGAATTCTCCAGTGAAGCCGTCCCAGCCAGGGCTTTTTTTTTGTTGGGAGTTGTTTAATTACCTTTTCAATCTCCTCTTTTTTTATGGGTTTATTTAGTTGTTCTGCCTCTGTTTGTGTTAGTTTACATAGGTTGTGAGTTTCTACAAATTTGTCCATTTCCTCTAGGTTTTCAAATTTGTTAGAGTACAATTGTTCATAGTAATCTGTTATGATTCTTTTAATTTCAGTTGGGTCTGTTATGATATCACCCATCTCATTTCGTATATGGGTTATCTGCTTCCTCTCCTGTTTTTCTTTTGTCAGTTTGGCCAATGGTTTATCAGTTTTGTTGATCTTTCAAAGAACCAGCTTTTGGACTTGTTAACTCTTTCAATTGTTTTTCTAGTCTCTATTTCATTTCATTCTGCTCTAATTTTTATTATTTCCTTTCTTCTGGCGCCTGAGTGCTTCTTTTGCTGCTCTCTTTCTACTTGTTCCAGTTGTAGGGTTAATGTTTTGATTATGACCCTTTCTTCTTTTTAAATGTGTACATTTATTGCTATAAACTGACCCCTCAGCACTGCATTTGCTGTGTCCCAAAGGTTCTGGTAGGATGTGTTTTCATTCTCGTTTGATTCTATGAATTTCTTTATTCCATGCTTAATTTCTTCTATAACCCAGTAGTTTTTGAGCACGGTGTTGTTCAGTTTCCATGTGTTTGATTATTTTCCTTGCTTTTTCTGTTTGTTGATTTCTACGTTTATGGCTTTATGGTCAGAAAAGATGCTTTGTAATATTTCGATGCTTTGGGTTTTGTTAAGGCTTGCTTTATGGCCTAATATGTGGTGTATTCTGGAGAATGTTCCATGTGTGTTGGAAAAGAAAGTATACTGGCTGCTTTTGGGTGGAGTGTTTGATGTGCTTCTGTGAGATCAAGTTGGTTGATTGTGCATTTAGTTCTTACATGTGTTTGCTGAGCTTCTTCTGGATGTTCTATCCTTCACCAAAAGTGGTTTGTTGAAGTCTCCTACTACTGTTGTGGAGCTGTCTGTCTCTCTTTTCAGTGCTCTTAGAGTTTGTTTTATGTACTTTGGAGCCCTGTCATTGGTTGAGTGAATATTTATTATGGTTAAGTCCTCCTGGTGTACAGACCCTTTAATTATTATACAGTGTTCTTCCTTATCCTTTGTGGTGGATTTTACTTTAAAGTCTATTTTGTCAGAGATTAATATGGCCACTCCTGCTCTTTTTTGAGTGTTGTTTGCTTGATATATTTTTTTCCATCCTTCGAGTTTTAGTTTGTGTCTTTAAGTCTAAGCTGTGTCTCTTGTAGGCAGCATATAGACGGATCGTGTTTTCTAATCCAGTCTGCCCGTCTGTATCTTTATTGGTACATCTAGTCCATTTACATTCACCATAATTATTGATAGGTATGAGTTTAGTGCTGTCATTTTGATGTCTTTTTTTGTGTGTTGTTCACCATTTCTTTGTTCCATTTAATTTTCTGTGCTGAGTCATTTTTCTTTATGTATTTTCTTTTCATCTTTTTCATTGTTGTTGATTTTGTGTTTGCTGTGTCTGTATATTTTTCTAGTTTTTTTTTTTTATTTTGACTTGTAGGATTGTTAGTTTCCTTTCTGGTTACCTTAATATTTACCCCTATTTTTCTAAGTTTAAACTCATCTTTTATTTCTTTATATCACCTTGACTTCCTCTCCATATGAAAAAATCTGTGTCTACATTTTTTAAGTCCCTGTTTTTTGTTTTAATGTTGCCATCTTTTACATATTGACATCTGTTTCCGTATTTTCAGTGTTTTAGCTTTGATTTACTGTTGTGACTTCCCTGTCTGGGTTGATACCTGGTTGCTCTCTCCTGTGTTCTAGTCTTGGGTTGTTATCTGATGTTACTGGTTTTCTAATCAGAGGACTCCCTTTAGTATTTCTTGTAATTTTGGTTTGGTTTTTGTAAATTCCCTAAACTTCTGTTTATCTGGAAATGCCCTAATTTCACCATCATATTTGAGAAACAGTTTTTCTGGATATATAATTCTTGCTGGCACTTCTTTTTTTTCCTTCAAGGCTTTATATATATGTCATCCCATTGCCTTTTTGCCTGCGTGATTTCTGCTGAGTAGTCAGAGCTTATTCTTATTGACTCTCCTTTGTAGATGACTTTTCGTTTATACCTAGCTGCTCTTAAAATTCTCTCTTTATGTTTGGTTTTGGCAAGTTTGATTATAATATGTCTTATTGACCTTCTTTTAGGATCTACCTTATGTGAGGTTTGATGAGCATCTTGGATAGATATCTTTTCATCTTTCACGATATCAGGGAAGTTTTCCACCAACAAATCTTCAACAGTTCTCTCTGTATTTTCTGTTATCCCCCCCTGTTCTGGTACTCCAATCACTCATAGGTTATCCCTCTTGATAGAGTCCCACATAATTCTTACAGTTTCTTCATTTTTTTAAATCCTTTTGTCTGATTTTTCCTCAAATAAGTTGGTGTCAAGTACTTTATCTTCAGTGTCGCTAATTCTGAATTCCATTGCCTCAGTTCTGCTTCTATGGCTTTCTATTGAGTTGTCTAATTCTGAAATTTTATTGTTTATCTTCTGGATTTCTGATTGCTGTCTGGATTTCTGATTGCTGTCTCTCTATGGATTCTTGCAGCCTGTTAAATTTGTCATTATGCTCTTCTCTAATCTTTTTAATTTCCTCTATTGCGTATTCTGTGTTTTGCTTAATTTCCTTCCTAATTTCCTGAAGACTTTTGTATGTTAATCTTTTGTATTCTGCCTCTGGTAATTCCAAGAAATTTTCCTCCTCTGGAAAATTTTTAGATTCTTATTTTGGGAGCTTTCTGAAGCCATCATGGATTGCCTCTTTATGTGATTTGATATTGACTGTTGTCTCCAAGCCATAAATAAGTTATTATATTTATTTTATGGTTGCTTACTGTGTCCTAGCTTTTTGTTTTGTTTTGATATAGGCTGCTCGTATGAACTAGTTTGATTGTTGGCACCTTTGAAGCTCTAATGTCCTGTCACCAGGTGGTTAGATCTGTTACTAGATATATGAGCTCAGGAGGCCACCCACTCCTCATGTATGGATTCAGCTCAGGTGCCCAGGTAGGTAGCCACCAAGTGTGTTGTGTAGGCTCTCACTTACAGCCCTAGACAGGCATGAGTGATTGGTGTAGGCACACGCTTCTGGCTGTATCAGGGGGACACACTCTGAACAAGGCAGGGGGCTGACGGCTGCCCCGAGTGTCCAGGAGGAAGGCATGTCCCTGTTCCCTAGAGAGCATAGTTGGGTGGGTTTTTCAGCTGGACTATGAGCACCTAATGTTGTTGGCTGTAAGGACTGGGGCACACCTCTTATTCATCGGCCCCTATCACAGGGGGCTAGGTGGTGTGGGTAGAGCCACCAGTCCTCAGGCCCCTGATGTGGGTAGGGGAAGACCCTGCTTAATGGGCAGAGCAGTGTCAAATGTCAAGAACCTGCCACTTCACAGGTGAAACAGTTGGAAGTTAGAGTTCCTGTATATACCCTGTTCTACTGCGGTAATGAGGGCTTACGCTGTTGAGATGAGCACACACGAGTCTATGCAGGCGGAAAGGCATTCAAAGTCCGTGGATCCCTTCTGCCTGTGCCTAGGGAAAGGAGCTGTGCCTACCCTGAGTTCCTGGCTTAAGGGATCCAGCAGTTTATTTTTTCCCCCTTTTGTTAATTTGTTCACTCTCCAAGGCACGGAGAATGGCTCCGGGCATGTGACAGATCCTACTCCCGGTCCAGGGGACTTGGCAATTGCTGAAGCCCATCTGGGACCCAGTGAAGAGCAGGGAGCAGGGAGGTAAATGGGAGAAGGGTTTTTCCCTAAGGGGGATGTTTTTGATCTGTGCATTAAGCCGTATGCAAGTACTTATCTTTTGCCCCTCCAGGGCTGCTTCTCACTGGTTCTGGATGGCTGTGTAGAGTCTTTGGCTCTGGGTCTCTCCTGGTGAGAAAAACGCACCTCCCGAGCACCACCACTTGCCTGCCTCACTGCTCACCCCTGAGCTGATCAGGCCTGAAAGGCTCAGGCTCTCACTGGGTCAGGTCTGGCAATTCCCTGCTGCTTCCAAACCATCCCTCCCTCCCCCTGCCAGTCTGGTTCCTCAGCTCTGCCTTTGATGTTCAGAGCTCTCAGATTGCCATGTATAATTGAATCACTTGTTTTTTCAGGTCTTCATTGTAAGAGGGTCTCCTGGAAGTGTCTGACTACTCCACCATCTTGGCCCTGCCTCTGCTGAAAAGTTTTGTTAATAGATAGTGGTGATGGCTGCACAGCATTGTAAACGTAATTAATGCCATTGAATTGTGTACTTAAAAATGGTTAGAGCTGCAAGTTTTGTGTTGCATATATTTTACCAAGCCCAAAAAAAAAAAAAAAAAGTTAAGTGCCAATACCTGAACCCCAAGCCCAGAGAACTGCATTCACTGGAATTGGGTTGGGGCCCAGGAATCTGCATTTTAATAAACAGTTCAAATGATACAGATGGATGTTAGATCACTGGGCACCACAAAAAGGTGGGAGCTTCATATAGGTCATTCTGAGCAAGTCTTTGACCCAGTCCAATCAATTCTGGGCAAAAAAACCAAAAACAAACCAAAAAAAAAGGTGGTGACACTAGGATCTCTTGCTCTCTAGAATACCTCAGAAGTCAGAGAGGGCAGGCAGCAGTCTTCTGGCCCCTGCAGGTGTGGTTCTCTCTCTCTGTCATGTTGTGAGGACCCCTTGGAGTGATGCCCTGGAGGGCCACCATCCTCCTCCCAACCCCCATACAGCTGCTTCTTCCATATGGGCAGCTGTGCAGAGGGCCATCTCTGTCCTAAGGGACTGTGCAAGCCATTTAGGAGACAGCCAGGGTGCAGCTCAAACACCATGCCAGGCGGTCAACAGGCACATTGGAATAAATACAGTGGTTACAGAGACTCAGGAGGGCAGAAGGAGGGGTGGATGCAGTTGGGGGGGGGGGGGTGGGGCGGAGATTCCATCAAGGTGGGCTTGTCCCTGCCTTGGGAAAGAGTGAGATCATGGATATCTGAAAGGAGTCCAAACATCCTTAAGATTGTGAATAGATGAAATGACTCCCTGCTATCACTGCCTATGGAAATGGTAAGCCCCGTGGCCTGGCGATCTACTTCTGAAAATCAGCCAATGGAAACCCTATGAATCACAAGTCTGATCTGCAACCAGTCATGGGGATGGCGCAGGACTGGGCAGTGTTTCGTCCAGTTGTGCATGGTATCACCATGAGCTGGGGGCCAGATCAACACCAGCTAACAACAACAAGAAGCTATAGGCAAAGGGTTCATTTGGGCGTATTTGGCAGAGATCTCTTGCTTCCTGCTTTTCTCAGAGTCAGCAGGAGGCAGTCCAGGCATAGAGCTGCTGCCAGCCCCCTTGCTGCCTGACCCTGCACTCTCTGGGGACTCAGGCAAGATCAGGACCAGAAGAGACCAGCCTGTGTCCTGGTTGTGCCAAGAGAAGAACTTGGAGCACAGCTTCCAGAAATCATTAGCACCATGACAAGGAAGCTTCTAACCCTGGTCAGGGTTATCACTAACCCTCAGCTCTCTCTCCCCACCTTCTCACCTGCACAATTTCCCTGCATTTTATTAAGGGGACTCTCAAATGCCACTTATTGCTTATTATTCTGATCTCTTATCATCCTCTTTCAGGAGTGCTTTTCAGGAGTGTGTCACTGTGAGCCTTGGGGCTGTTAGGAAAAGCATATTTGGGAGGCCAGCATTTAAATGGAAATGACACATTCCTTTTACCGTCCTCATCCCCTTTCAATCCCAGTGTTGCTGCTTTTCAAAAATAAAATGTGTCCTGGTGATTAAATAAACGTTGACAGCTTGATTTGTTACTGTTTTTTTGTTCTGTGAAGTTCGTTTACTCTAAATAATTCACATACATGTTTGAAGTATTCAGACCCTGGTAATTAATTTTTAGCAGAGTTGATTTCTTTATGCAAACTGTTAAGTAGGTATGTGTACAGAGTTAAATAACTGGCAATTTTTATTTATTAGTATTTTGGGTTGGAGGTTTTTTTGTTTTTTGTTTGTTTGTTTTAAGAAATGTTCACTTCAAGAATTGGAGGAGGGGCAAACTTTAATAGTTTAATGGTAGGCTGACCATGGACAAGACTGCAGAAACATAATACGAATTCATGAGTTGAAATTGTGCTCTTAAACCTGCTATTCTTGACTATTATGCCACTTGAGAGGTTGCTGCATCCAGACTGAGGAGGCAAAGAGCTGGGTGCCTCATCCTTGGGGGGAGGGAGTATTGGGGCCGGTGCCCCTGTCCTGTGGGGTGCACTGGGAGGTGCCCCTTGCTTTTTCCCATGGAGTCTCATTCTCCTCTGAAGGCCTCTCACAAATATGGGACATCTAGGTGCTAGGAATGAGACCCATGAGAATCTGGAATCCCAATTCAGGGCTTCAAAGCACTTGATGTGAAGTGGGGCCTCATAATCAACATTTTAAGGAAGATCCCAGGTGATTCTCTGATGCTGGGGCACCATATAGAGGTGAGGAGTTTGCGATCTCTCCCCAGCAACTTACCTTTAAGACCTTTATTTGTGAAATGGACACATTAACAGCAGCTCACTCCTCGGGTGATTGTGAGGATTAAATGTGCTAATCCAATTAGAGGGCTTAGTTCACTGCGTCTAAGTCAAAAACACTCAGTGAGTGCTAACTATTGTTCTTGTTATTATGGAGGCTTTTTATTCACTCTGAGACTAAGTATACACACACACACACACACACACACACACACACAAATTAACAAACATACTATGAGGTGCTTAACATGTGCTAGGACTGTTTTGTTTTAAGCACTCTCAAACATTAACTCATTTAATCCTGAGGACAATCAACAAGTAATAGTACGTAATATTATTTTCCTGTCTACAGAGGAAAAATCTGAGGTCTAGAAAGGTTAATAAACAGCAGAGCCAGGATTCAAACCCAGAACCTCGCCCCAGAGTCTGCTCTTGCCCG
This sequence comes from Trichechus manatus latirostris, assembly GCF_000243295.1. NCBI lineage: Eukaryota > Metazoa > Chordata > Mammalia > Sirenia > Trichechidae > Trichechus > Trichechus manatus. The sequence continues at coordinate 881,199 of NW_004444063.1, forward strand.
CTGTGCTCGCCTGACTTATTTTCCTTGTGATTGCACTGTCCATTCAGACCAACTGGGTGCCTGTGTGGATGTTGCGTGTTTCCGAAGTTGGCTGCAGAAGCAAAAAGAAGCTTAAGGTCTGCCATAAAGCCTGCCATGCAGTACGGCAGTTTTGGACATCCATCATCCTAGGCTAGCATGTCATTTTCTGTCTCTGAAATCCACTTAAACAGAAATCCCAAGATCTCTGTGGTAGTTGGCACTTGGGAAAATGCTTCATCTGATTACCGTGGCTGGGGCGGCCAATGGTCTGCAAATGGTCTGATCCTTAAATTTCTTGACAGCCATTAAGTTCCTTACTTCATTGTAGGGTGGGGTGGAAATGTGAGTAGCGGCAGGGAAGGACAGGCATGATCATCATTAGTGGTGATCATCCTTAATGTTTGGCTCAAGTTTGAGGATATATGTCTGCCTTTGGGTCTTCTGGAAGACTTTTGGGAAGCTAGTCAAAGTTGGCTGTGCTGCAGTCCCAGGCATGGGGAGATAGTGGAAAAGGAGAAGTTCACTGTCCTGAGACTGCACTAGCCTCCTGGCTTCTCATGAGGCTTATCTTCAAGAACCAAGAGGATTCCACCTGAGATCAGGAAGCTCTTGCTACAATGTCTGGAAGGCCCTGCCTTGAGACTCTGAGGGCAGACATGTGTCTCCCAGAGGCGGCCTCAGCTTGAGAGCTTGGAGTGAGTGCCCTGTCCCTGGAGCTCCAATCAGCCTCACTTTCATCTTGCAGCCTGTGTCCCTCTGTTAAGCTCCCAGTGCCTGGGCACGTCCCTTGGGAAGTGGGCTCTGCCAGGTGTCTTCTTGAGACCAGGACCTGGGTCTTGCTGCTGTCTTGACCAGCCTAAAAATGCACCCTGTTTCCTATGTACAGTGAGCAGCTCTCCACCCTGCTGAAGCTGCTGCAGTGGGGGGAGCTGCTCTGAGCCATGCAAGCAGCAGAATGCCTTTGGATGTTATGTGTTCGGATCCCTTGAGGAATTCCCAGCAGCCATCTGAAGAAAATGGTGTTCAGATTCTGGGCCTGAAACAGAATGAGAGAAGTTGTGACTTCCGCTAAGTATGGGTAAAGTTATGATAGCTGAGAAACGCAGTGTATCACAGACGATGACATTTCTTATAGCAATTTTGCTGTCCCTGCTCGGGATGCCAATTTGTTTAACCAAATGTTTGCGTGGAGAGGATAGGCAAAATCATCACTTCTCCTGGCTGTGCAGAGCAGTTATGAGAGATTTGCTGCCTAATGGACTTTAGGACCTGGAACTGGGAGATGGCACAATTGCTTTCGTTTTACAGAGACGTGTGCACCTTAGCATGCAGAGTGCTGATTAACCAAAGGCCTGCTGCTCAGCCTCTTCTAGAAAATGTGGCAACGTCTGTGCTGCTATCTTTGGAGACTCTTTCTGGTGGAATCAACTTTTCCCTTACCTTACTACTCCAACTGCAAAGCCACACTTAATAGTCAGATTGATGAACTTACGATTGCCCAGAAGTGCCTCCCTGGCTTTGCTCAGGCTAGTCCTCCTGTCTGGACTGCCTTTCTATCTTGTCTTTTCAAACTCCTGCCCATCCTTCAACTTCCCATTCACGTATTAATGCTTCACTAATCCTTGCCCGAGAAATTGATCTCTTTTTTTCTTTTGAGTTCTGTTATCATTTTACATGCCCGTCATGGCCCTTATCTAATTCTGCCTTATGCAATAAATATTTATGCCTAAGTTTCCCCCCACCCATTACACTGTAACTTTCTGTGTCAAAAACTCTCTTGCATATCTTGAAGTTCCTCACAAAACTTAAAACAGGCTTATGCACATAGTCAATGCCTAGTTTATTGAACCGAAGCAAAAAACTCTGTCCTCAGAACTTTTCACATTACAGGAAATAAGTAAAATTACGAATGGATGAAGTCATAAAGCAATAACAGACAAATAACCAAAGGTAGCTCTTAGGCCTTGGATCACACAAGAGTCAAAAGGATTTTTATAAGTAATTCCTGCCTCAGATGAAGACATTAAAACTCCCCAGTGCACAGAAGAATCACTGTCCAGATGTTAAAAAAGAATGTGTACGATAGACACAGAATTCCCCTTGGATTGGGTTTCCATTCCAATCCCCACAAGCCTAAGAAAGTAACACAGAATGGAAACATATGGTCGGCTGATTTCCCACATTTGTTTGAGTAGAAAGAGAAATTAAATTTCCCCAGAGGTCCTGACCCTCCTCTTTTTCTTGTTTTTGTCTCAGCCCTCGACCCATCCAAGGACCCCTGCCTGAAGGTGAAATGCAGCCCTCACAAAGTATGTGTGACCCAGGACTACCAGACAGCCCTGTGTGTCAGCCGCAAGCACCTGCTCCCCAGGTAAGGCAGGAAGGGGGGTGGCTGGAGGTGGAGGGGACAGACACTGGCAGATTGGTGGTCTAAACCTCTGACTAGCGGACAGAGGGCAGAGGGACAGCATAGTCTTTGCATTGCTATTTTATATAGCATTTGGAACCTGTATTCCAGCTGTGGTATGAATCTCATTTCCTAAATACAGATGTGCAAAGAATGTCAATGTCTTTATTTCTTTAAATCAACTTTATTCTGACCCTGAGCCTCCATCTGAGCAGATAAGCAGAAAATCCCTTCTTGCTCATTATTGGAGCTTCTCCTCCCAGTATGACCTCAGGAGCCGGCAAACTTAATAGCTAGGAAAATGGAGCCTGAATCTTGAGGCTCCTCATTGCCACTGACATCCTCACTCAGATGATCTTTTGAGGTCTCTTGAGGTCTGGGGGCTCTCTGCTTTCCATGCTCTCTGCCAGGCTGTTTGCCCTGCTTTTTGGGTCTGCCTCCCCAGGCCCACCATACCACCATTGCTTCTGAGAACCTGTCTTACTATCTCCTCAGGGCATGGCACCTGATAACCCCTCCTTCCCAGTCCAGGGGGAGGTCCCCTTCCTCTTTTGCAGATTCCTTAAAAACCTTTGCCTCCTACCCTCTACTCATTCACAGCATTATCCATCCAGTGGCTTTAGGCTTGTATAAATGATGAGATGTGCTGCTTCTGCCTTCACCCCTGCAAAAATACCTGAAGCAAGAAAGCACAAAAGAGGCAGGCTTTCTGTAAGAATGTTCTTGGATGGGGGTGGGACAGAGAAACGCGATTTCAGTACATACTCTGCCCTTCCCCCTCTACTGCCTGTACAACTGAGAGTTGGAACAACAAGGTCTTGGAGTTATGCACACCCAGCTCTGGGTTCAGCAACTTGCTCTGCCACTCCCCTACACTGTGAGCTTGTGCGAGTAAAGCAGCCTTTCTGAAATTCAGATTCCCACTGAAATCTGCAGTTTTGCCTATTGGCCGCAGTTTGACCTCCTGGAATCATGCATAATGGGGTCTATCCCTTTCCTTAGTTTTTGAAGTCTAGTTACTGGCCCCTTTCACACTCTTCTTGGGATACAGTTTAATGTTCCTTCAATACCCTGAGTGGTTTCTTCTGAATGTACCTGGGAAACTGCCACCCTCTGAAACTGTGGCCCAGCAGAGAAAATACTACCACAGTGTGGTCTGACAGCATAGAGCAGAGCCCCTCCCCACCCCCCATGTTCTCTAAACATGACATCTGTGGCCATAGGCCTTGCCACTGTGATCATCTTACTCTGGATCATTTTAAACATTAATAAAAATAATCGACTTTTGTCTCTATGTGACCAATGTGTGAGATACTATGATGTGCTTTGTTCTTCCCCAGACTAAGGTATTCTCCCGGGTGGGAAAGATAGAGATCATCCCCAGAACACTTAGTGTGTGCCAGGCATTGTGCTCAGCACCACATCCTTGGATTCTTCCAACCATCTGGTTTAGTTGATAATTTTGTTTCCATTCTACAAATGAGGACACTGAGGCAGAGAGAGGTGTGGCAGTTTGCTTGTATATGTAGTAAAGGGTAGCCGTAATTCAAACCTGGGACAGTCAGCTCCAAAGATTATGTTTTTCATTACAATGATATTTGGCCTCTTCATTTGACCTTTCCATGTCTACCCATTCATTCACTGTCATTTAACAGAAGTGTACTGAGTATCTACTCTGTGCCAGGCTTGTGTTAGGCACCGAGTTATAGAAGTAAACGAGACCCTGTTCCTACTCTCAAGGAAAATGGAGTTCATCGAGGAGTGGAATGTTAAAAAAAAAAAAAAAAAAATCTGTGAATCAAAGTTCCTTTTAAGGCATACATCTGCTGAGACTATTGTGGACTTTCCAGCCACACGTGATTTCTCCGCTTTCTGACTCTTGTGGTCTCTTTTTGCTGCAAATTCTCAAATACCCTTTGGGATAGTGCTCTATGTTGTTCAGCCACATGGTCTTATTGTTTTGGTTTTGTTTTTTTGTTTTTTGTATGTGTGTGTATTTGTAAGATGGACAGTCCATTGCATGGTCCTCATTGCATGGTTCTCTGTACCCCTGTAAGAACTGCATGGGGGAGGTGTCTGACCTCCTCCAACCCCACAAGGGGGAAGGAGAACCAAGATCAACAGTGCAAGGCTAACTCCCATGAGGTGGAGGCCAGACAAGCCTCCTCTTTCTGCCATCTTTATTCATTCTGACACCAATCATCCCTTCCACAGCACTCTCTACTGAGTTCAATAATTCATTGCAATGGCCACGTAGAACTCACAGACCATACTCACAATTATGAGGTTTATTACGGAAGTAACAGTTACAATTCAGGCTCAAGAACACTCAGGATACAGTTCTTCCATCAGGATAGCCTCTCCCTGGCTGTGCTCACGGGCATACACCTACCTGGCCCTCGGCTCTCCCCAAAGACACTCAGCTTTTTCTCTCCATAGGCCAGGAAGCCCACCATGCTGTCTCCTGCTGCTGGGTCTCTCCTGCTGGTCTCTCCTTCCTTGGTGGTGGTAGGCTCCTCTCTTTGCTCTGGAATTGGCTCTCTTTTAAGGCAAAACTGACTAATCCCCTTGGTAGGCCACAATTACTGTATCACATATCACCTGGGTGGGAGTTACAAAAGACCATGGGTATAAAGGCCACACACAAAGTAATAAATCCTCCACAACCTCTAACGCACATGCACACACGCACACACACATGCACACAGTGCCTAGACCAGTGCTATGTTCAGAGCAAGCATTGGATAAACTTTGGAACTGGAGTAGTAACCGCAGGAATGGATGTACCTTCTCTTGGCCCCTGTAGCCTGTCCTCTCTAGTCTTTTCACTGGCCCTCGTTTCACCCGGCTTCAGCATCCTCACCCAGAGTGGGGGGTGGGCAAGATAGTGGAAAGCAGGTGGTCTCCAGGATTCTCCTCTCCAGTCAGTCACAGGCCTGTCACCCATACCCATAGCTAGAATCACTTCCTGTTTTCCTGCCTGACTGTCTGGAGCAGATGGGGAATACCTGAGAAGCCAGAGAGGCCAGGCCAGGGCTTCGAGTTTGCCTATGGTTCCACCCTTCTCAGTGGTAGCTAAAGCCTGTTAGGGCTCCTGGGTTCACCCCCTTTATTAACTATGCCTCAAAATGGCCACCATCTATATAGCCACAGCTATATAACTCTGGTAGCCTGTGTTGGCTGTTCTCAGCCACTATCAGAAGGGCTTCACAGCTCAGTGAAAAGTGGATAGAACTTCTGTCCACAGCAGGAGATACTCTCTCCCATCCTCTCCCTCTGACCCCCATGCATCACGTCTAGCTTTCTAGTTTAGATGCAGACCAACTTTTCCCAGAACTGTTGTAGTCTTTGGCAAAGCATGCTTGTCTAAAACACAAACAAACAGACATAAACCACACAAAGTTGTTTCTGAGAGGCTTTTGGAAGCTTGTCTCTTTCCATGGAGAGTATGGATAGGAAGGAAGGAAGAGGCAGGCCTGAGAGTACTGTGTGGTAAGACTTTGGGGGTAAGTGATGAATGGATAAATGATACACCTCCTAGAATTCAGAATACGGCCCTTTCTGGAAGTGCCAGACAAAAGATTATTAGTTTTAAGCTCAAAACTGTTTGAGACAGAGGCAGCAACCTCACGTATTCAGGCATATCAGGTGTAAATGGTGTTTTTCTACACATGCCATGTTTCTATGTTGGAAGCACCAGCACTTTTTGATTGTGTTGAAAGTATAATCCTCATCTCCCACATCTCCTAGTGACCACAAAGTTATAGTGGCTAAGAGCATGGATTCGATGGCAACTAACAACCACAGCCACATGGAGCATGGATTTGGGAATGAGACCATTCTAGTCTCAGTTCCCAAGTTGGCTACTTTGTAGCTGTGTGACCTTGGCAAGTGACTTCATCTTTCTGAATTTGTGCTTCCTCATTTGTAGATTTGAGTTTAATGAAAGCACTTGCCCTGTTCTTCTTTTCATTTTGCTGGAATACATCCTCTAGTAATTCTTACAGAGAGAATTTATGGGGAGTAAATTTTTCAGATTCTGGCATAGGGTATTTTGTGTGAGAGTTTAATAAGATAATATTGTCTAAATTATATATTCTACTATGTGGAACACAGTAAGTATTCAAATAATGGCAGCTATTTTTGCAGTTACTGAAATAATTATAATAATACCTGTAGTCATTGAGTCAGTTCCTACTCATGGCAACCCCACATGTTTCAGAGTAGAACTGTGCACCATAGGGTTTTCAATGGCTGCAATCTCACAGAAGTAGATTGCCAGATCTTTCTTCCACAGTGTTGCTGGGAGGATTGGAACCACCAACATTTACAGTTATTAGTTGAGTGCAAACCATTTGTGCCACCCAGGGACCAATTATGAAAACAGTTTTTATTAATGTCTGATTCATTCTGGAGGGTCAGCTGGAAGACCCCAAAGTTGCACCCTGCTGAGAAAAAGTAACTCACTACAAGTGCCTTGTCCCCTCCTCAGTTTGATTGTGATTGCCTTTCTAGTTCCCACCAGAGTAGGCTTTTGAGGTTTAGTGTGATGATCACGATGCAATTTCTGGCCCTCCCTTTGTGATGCACAGCAGGTAAGGACTCAGAAGATGGCTGCCTTTCTCATGATAGTGCCCTTTCATTGGAAAAACAGCCCAAAGAGGAGGCACTGGCTGACAAGGCATGCCCACTCTCTTATCAGGATTTGGGAACCAAAGAGACCCCTGCCACGGTGTTTGCTGTGGTTGTGGGGTCAGCCTTCCTCCTCTCCCTCTTAGGGGCTGAATTAGTCATCCCGTAATATCAGTTTAGTGCATACCTCTTCTAAAGGCCTTGGAAACCACCCCAGATGAAACATCTGTCCTTCCATATTATACTTCAGGGGTCCCCTCCAACCAGGGAGACCGTGTTGACAATGCTATTTATTCATCAATCAGGTAAGTAATCTTTCTCTCTATGAAACATCTGTAGGCAATCCTGCCAGCAAATCTGGCCTCTGTAGCAGCTCTAGAGGCAAATCCCACCTGCCAGATAGTCAGGAGTGCACACATACAGAGAGGCTGCCGGGCGAGCCTTGGGCTTATTAGGAGGCTGTTTTTGCGAAGATACTGAGACAGAAGGACAGTGAGCTCATCAAGGAATTTCATTAGCTCTTCTTGCCCGTGGAGATTGAGCGAGTGGAGAAGCTGCTTGACACACACATCTGTGACTGTAGAGTGTCAGAGTAGGCAGGCAAGCAATTTCAGTGCGTGCCAAGCAGGATGACTAGCCCTCCTCTGCTGGAATTCTTCTCCTTTAGAAGAGTGATATTTGTGTGTTTCATTGTGTTTGGTTTTATCTAAAGGCTTCAGCTAAACTCACATTTTCTTTGGAAATTCTTTGTTTCATGTCTTTCTGCTGTTATGCACTACTGAGTGGGGCTGGAAGAGGGTGGGTTCTTGATAGTGTGTTCACTTTTCAGGTTCTCCGAAGGGACTGTTTATGCACTAAAGGGCAATGTGAAGGCAGCTTGAAAGTCAGTGAGCCCAGCCTTAGATGTCTTTTTTTTCTAATATTCTGATTTATTTTTAATATAATGATGTTGTTATTGTTAGTTGCCTTCGAGACAGCTCCGACCCATGGCAACCTCATGTATAAGAGAACGAAATATTGCCTGGTCCTACTCCATCTTCATGATCGTTGGTATGTTTGAGTCTGTTGTTGCCGCTAGTGTGAAGTGCCTTCCAACCTAGGGGGCTCATCTTCCAGTACTGTATCAGACATTGTTCGGTTGTGATCCATAAAGTTTTTATTGACTAATTTTGGAAGTAGATTGCCAGACCTTTCTTCTTAGTCTGTCTTTGTCTGGAAGCTCACTGAAACCTGTCCACTATGGGTGACCCTGCTGGTATTTGAAATACAGGTGGCATAGCTTCTGGCATCATAGCAACACGCAAGCCACCCCAGTACAACAAACTGACAGGTGGTGGAATATAATGATAATTTGTGTTTATTATAGAAAACATTGAAAATATAGAAGAGTAGAAGGAAATAGGAAGTAGACAATGAACACATTATCTAAGCAATATTTATAACATTCCAACATATTCCCTTCCATTCTTTCTCCTAGTCATGAGTGTATTGAGTTCTTTCCACTTAATATTTATGAGTATTTTTATGATTCTACAACTCTTTATAGATAAAATTTTTAATTGTGCTTGTGTACCATGATATATGTAAAAATTAACTTGAAATGGCTCATAGACCTAAATGTAAGTGCTAAAACTGTAAAACTTTAAGAAGATAAGAGAAAATCTTAGTGACCTTGGGTTTGGCAAAGATTTCTTAAATAGGACACAAAACACGTAAACTATAAATGAAAAAGTCAATAAATTGGATTTCATAAAATTAAAAAACTTTTGATCTTTAAAAGACACTGTTACAAAAATAAAAAGACAAGTCACAGACTGGAAGAAAATATTTGCAAAAGATATCTGACAAAAGATTTGTATCTAGAACATAGAAAGAACTTTAATGACTCAATAATAAGACAAATAACCTATTTTCAAAAATGGGCAAACAGTTTGAATAGACACTTCACCAAAGAAGATATAAGGATGCAAACAAGCATTTGAAAAGATGCTTATTGTCACTAGTCATTCCAACCCAAAAACCCATTGCTGTCAAGTCAATTCTGACTCAAAGCAACCCTATAGGACAGAGTAGAACGGCCCCATAGAGTTTCCAAGGCTGTAAATCTTTACAGAAACATATTGTCACATCTTTCTCCCATGGAGCAGCTGGTTGGTTCGAACCGCTGACCTTTTGGTTAGCAGCTGAGTGTTTAACCACTGTACCACCAGGGCTCCCTCACCAGTCAGTAAACCCCAAAAAACTAAAACCATGCTGTCAAGTTGATTCTGACTCATAGCAACCCTATAGTGAAAAGCCAGTATACACCCATTAGAATGGCTAAAATTAAAAAGACTGACCATACCAAGTGTTGACAAGGGTGTAGAGCAACTAAAACTGTCATACATTGCTGGCGAGAATGTAAAATGGTGCAACCACTTTGGTAAACAGTCTGGCAGTTTCCTAAAAATTTAAACGTACACCTACCAAATGACCTGGCCATTCCACTCCTAGGTAATTACCCAAGATATATGAACATGTGTCCATACAAAGACTTATACATGAACATTCGTAGCAGCTTTATTTGTAATAGCCCAAAACTGGAAATAACCCAAATGCCCATCAAAAGGTGAGTGGAGAAACTCAGCAATAAAAAAGGAATGAGGTATTGATACATGCAAAAACTCGGATGAATCTCAAAATAATTATGTTGAGTGAAAGGAACAGAGCAACAGCAATAAAAAGAATATATACTGTATGATTCTATTTCCATTTGGAAAAGGTAGATGAATCTATGGTGACAGAAAGCAGACCAGTGGCTGCCTATAGGGAGGGAGTGGTAGTGGTGGTAGATGGGTACTTGAACATTCTTAAAGAGTTGATTATGTAAAATGGGCTCTTACAGCAAAAGTTAAATCAAACTCTGGACCTTAGATGCTAAGACCCCACTGGCAAACAGTTTTGTTTGGGGAACAAGGGCTTTTGTTATGACAGTGTGTTATTCTTCCCAACTTAGGTTTTAAAAATATTCTCTTAGAACTTCTTGAAAATATTCTCTTAGTGGGATGGACAGAAAGACTTTCGACTTACAGAGGGCCCTGATGTCTGGGATTCCCTGCCAGTCGAGTGGCTAGTTTTGATTTATTGTTCTGGGTGGGCGGTAGATGGGAGGGTCTCCCTACAGAGCGCTGAACATTGATTTTACCTTTCTGTTGCCATTGATTTTCATTTGGAGAATGGAAAATTGAAGCATTTGTTTTAAGCCTTCCAGACAAGCCACATTCTCAAATTCTGCAAGTGTATTGTGAATGGGAGGAAAGAATGTCAGGATGGAACTTACAATATTTGAGCGCACCCTTCGAAGCCTTCGGGGAGCAGTGGGAACTAATCTGTTTTTAAATAAGGAGCCAACAGTCTGGCTTCCCAATGGGGCTGGGCCTTTCTAATGTAATGGCCCTTTATCTCCGCTTCCTAACTATCTGGAATAACAACTAATGCTCTGCGCCAATGAAGAATTCAGATCCAGTCGCTCTTGGTGCAGTAGACCAATCTGAGAGCTTTCTGTCTTTTATGTGAACTTGAAAAAAAGAATCAAAGTGTTTGAGGTCAGAGAGAACTACATCACAGAATGTGCATCAAATACCAACTCTCAGAGGATATTTGAAAGGATGATGGTTATTTCATCTCAGTTTTGTTTTACAACAAAGCACTGCCTCTTGCTACAGGGGCTTTGAACCAGTTGATTATACATACTCATATCTGTCAAGATTTGGAAGCAATGTGGCCACGTGGAAGGTGGGTAATTCCTAAGAGCCTGGATGGCTTTCTGGTGCTTCACAACTCAAGGCATTGCCAATTACCAAATGTGATTGTGCCCACGTCTGTTATTGCAATTTTATATTTATGTAGCTTACGCTTTTTCTCTAAGGGGCCCATGATTGCCTTAGGTTCTGTTTTAACCTCAGGGGATCTTCTTTTTCCATGCTGTGGGTCTGGGCAGGGTGCTGATGTGGGCTTGACATTATTCCTAGGCTGATTATGGCATTAATATGGCTGAGTTTTTGGTTTGCCCACTTCTTGGTCAATCACCTTTGAAAACAGAAAACCATCACCCATCACCCTGGTCTGTTGTTTTGTAAATCCCTGCCATTTGGCACTGAGGAAGATGAGAGGAAGAGTGGCTGGTTAAGAAGATGATGCTTACTGACCACCTGCCATGTGTTAGGCACTGTGCTGTACACTTTGCAGAAGTGATCTTGCTGATTTCTTGTAATAGTCAGCTAGGTCTGTATTATGATCCCCATTTTACAGATAGGACTATTGAGGTTCTGTAATTAACTCCCCTGAGAGCCCAGGGCCAGGAGGAGGCAGATTTGGAATCAAAATGGAGGTGATTCCATCTCCAGTTCCGTGTCCTTTGCCTCTGCCACACTGCCTCCCCTGCTGCTGAGTCATGGGTGTGAGCTCTCATGAGCTAGTTTGCCTTTCCCTGCAGTTCTGAAGCTGCCAGCTAAGAGGCCAACCTGCTCTTTGTCCTTAAAGGGGCTGCTTCATAAAGGCCTGGGGCCTTCTCTCCTAACCCCTGCCCTTGTAGAGTGATTGGTCAGGGCCTTGATATTGAACCTGTTTCCTTCCTTATGTGTCAAAAACAATAATTCTGGGTTTGTTTTTTCCCTTGGTGGTTTTTCCAAAAGCACTAATTCAAACCACATACCACTTAAAGATATTTAATTACTTTAAATCTGCAAGCCGCCTTTTTTGTTAAACAACAGAAGTACTGTATGTCTCTACCAGTGGTAAGGACGCAGCTCATGTTTGGGCCTTTGCTGATTGTCTTGGTTATCTAGTGCTGCTATAACAGAAATACCATAAGTGGATGGCTTTAACAAAGAGAAATTTATTCTCTCACAGTCTGTTAGGCTGCAAGTCCAAATTCAGGGCATCAGCTCCAGGGGAAGGCTTTCTTTCTCTGTCAGCTCTGGTGGAAGGTCTTTGTCATCAATCTTCTCTCAGTCTGGGAGCATCTCAGCACAGGTACCTCAGGTCCAAAGGATGTGCTCTGCTCCCAGCGCTGCTTTCTTGGTGGTGAGGTCCCCATGTCTCTCTACTCGCTTCTCTCTTTTATATCTCGAAAGAGATTGGCTTAAGACACTCTCTAATCTTGTAGACCTCACCAGTGTAACTGCCGCTAATCCATTTTATTATATCATAGTGGTAGGATTTACAACATAGGGAAATCACATCAGATTACAAAATGGTAGACAATCATACAATACTGGGAATCATAGCCAAGTTGACAGATATTTTGGGGGGACACAATTTAATCCATGACACTGATTAAGGTTTTTTCACTCAAGCAAGCAAGCCACTTAACTTTCTCGTTCTTCTCTTTTTCTGTCTGAAACTGAGGGTATTGATGGAATAATCTTGATGACAAGAGCTGCAGAGAGTAAAAAGCAATCGTAATGGAGCTATGAACAATTGTGTAGAATTTTTTAGTCTCTTGAAGGGGAGGACAGAGTGAGAGGCAGATCTTACATTGTAAGGCAAATTCACTAGGCTAGTTTTACAAATGCATTGAAAAAATAACAAAAACACAGCTACCAATAAAATTACCAGACCCATATCTTGCCCTGCCTTATCTTCCTTTGTTTTTAACCATCCCATTACCGCCGAGGGCATGGAGGCCCTTTGGACTCAACGGGTCCTTGTCTTTCTCTTGTAAGAATACACAGAGGAGACATTTTTTGAGTTCAGCTCTCACAGGTTTATTTTACTTGTGACAAGTAAAAGGAGTCAGTAGGGGCTCGAGCCTCTCCAAAACACTGACTCGAAGATGGGAGTAAGGCTAGGGCTTATATGGGTTCGGTGGAGATAATACAGCCATGAATATTCAGTGGGTTTCTTTGAAGGGGCAAGTACTTCTCGGAATAGCGGTGCATACTAATTAGGTTGCACACGCATCTGAAATCCAAGATGGAACCCGCTAATATTCAAGGTTGAGTCCCCTCAGCAGCCCTTGGGCATCACTTACGATGGGATATGGCACAGGCGCACTGATCTTCTGCACTACTTCGCCCCCTTCGGTGGGCCAAAACAGCGGTCACACTTTGTTCTTCTGCGCATGCGGAGCCTGTAAGAAGGGGGAAGGGACTAGAAAATCACTAAGGAGGAAGTAGTAATTCACGGGTTATTTTAACCTTATTTTATGTTGACAGGATGTGGTTCCTGTTTACCCAACTTTTAGGTGGTAGTCTTTTAACAGCTCTTTTATTCTGCCAGCCCAGTTAACCCTATCTGTCTCAATCCTTCCAATGCCAATGGAAGTGTTGTGTCCAAAGTTGGGGCAGGGATAAGAGGTGTGTGTGACCTGGTGAGGTCTCCCAGTAAATCCAGTGACCCTCGCCTGAAAGGACAGCTTTGGAAACTGTGGCTGGGAAGTTTCTGGATGTGTTCCTCAAGGACCAGAGCCTCTGCCCTGCCCAAGCCTTCTCTGGTACCTCCCCACTCACAGGCTGCACTGCTACAGTAGCCCCACTTTCAGAGGGGGCAGTTTATGTTTCCAATTGACCCTAAAGCAGTGTATCATCATCTTTTTTTTTTTTTTTGAGCCATGTGCTTTGTCTTAGTCATCTAGTGCCACTATAACAGAATACCACAAATGGATGGCTTTAACATAGAAAAATTTATTCTCTCACAGTCCAGTAGGCTACAAGTCCAAATTCAGGGCATCAGCTCCAGGAGAAGGTTTTGTCTCTCTTTCGGCTCTGGAGAAAGGTCCTTGTGATGCATCAGTCTTTCCTTCGTCTGGGAGCATCTCAGCGCAGGAACCTCAGGTCCAAAGCATGCGCTCTGCTCCTGGCACTGCTTTCTTGGTGGTATGAGGTTCCCAATTCTCTGCTTGCTTCCCTTTCCTTTTATCTCTTGTAAGGTAAAAGATGGTGCAGGCCACACCCCAGGGAAACTCCCTTTACGTTGGATCAGGGATGTGACCCGGGTTAGGGTGGTGTTACAATCCCACCCTAATCCTCTTTAATGTAAAATTACAATCACAAAATGGAAGACAACCACACAACACTGAGAATCATGGCCTAGCCGAATTGATATACACATTTTTGGGGGAACACAATTCAATCCATGACATTCTATCTGTAAGAAATTGAGAATTTTGTCCTGGTTGAATTCCCGGCACGTGCATGTGCCCAGATGCAAAGTTGCTGGAGAGCTAATAAGCTGAGTGTCTGTGGAGCTGGGAATGGCTGTTTACCAGTCCAAGGAATGATTAATGCCGTCCTCTCACTTCCTCCCTCTGTCTCTGTTAGAAAGCATTGAGTGCACTGCACTGCTCTGTGGTTCTGCCAGCAATGATGGGGCTATATCTGCTGTGTTTATTGGTGTCTTTGCATATTAAAGAATTTACAGATTGGCATATTTCATGTATCAGTTTTAAGTGGATTTAAAAGAGGAGGTGGAGGTGGGTATGCCCATTTTGAATAGATAATGACTCAGTGCGATTTCCTCAGTGATCAGGTCTTGGTGGATAGCACACAGGTGTGAATCCCTGTATTAGCATATCTGTGATGGTTAGCTTTATGTATTGATTTGGCTAGTTATTTAATCAAACACTAATCTGGGTATTGCTGTGAAGGTATTTTGTACATGTGATTAACAATCAGTTGACTTCGTGTAAAGAAGATAAGCCTCAATAATGTGGGTGGTCCTCATCCAATCAGTTGTAAGGCCTTACGAGCAAAAACTGAGGTTTCCTGGAGAAGAAAAAATCTGCTTCCAGCCTGTGAGTCTCCACCTGCTGGTCTGCTCTACAGATTTTGGACTTGCCAGTCCCCACGGTCACATGCCCCAGTTATCTATCTATCTATCTTATCTGTCTGTCTGTCTACCTACCTATCTACCTACCTGCCTACCTATCTACCATCTCTTGGTTCTGTTTCTCTGGTTACAACATCTGCCCCTAAACATTCAGCAATAGATAAGATCAAGCCCCCTTGCAATTCACTGAAGATATTAAGTTGCCCAATTAGGGAGTGGGGGAGGTTCCTGAAACCTTCACATGTTCTGGGAGACCCTTTGCAGTATCCAGGTAGACCAGGGCCTGCATGGCTCCCTTGCAAAAGACATCTGTCTTCTTTTACAAAAGTTATCAGATCGAAGTTTCACATTTTCACTTCTGTTTTTTTTTTTTTTCCCAAACCTCTTTCCTCCTTTGTTTTTAATAAATCTGATGTTGCTGGCTTGCTGCTCTGCCAAAGCTTATCAAGATCCCAACCCACAGGTTTTCAGATTAGACATTTTATATCCGATTAATTCAACCAATGAACCATGAAAGACATTCCTTATGGATATCAGCCACCACAGTAGGGGCTGTCTGGGGCACTGACCATGCAGGTTCTGAGGCCAGAAAATGAACTCAGGATAATTTAGATGGGCATCCAAGGCTATCTTTAGAAGTGCTTTTGCTTTAAATAGAATGTTCTTATGCTAATGTCTTGTCTTTAATGTTCCTTGTGGAGGGGGTGGGCAGAGGGCAAGGCCTTCCATGCACAGAGGGACAGGAGAAATGAAAGTTAATTAGTTTGGGGACCTTTCCAAAACACTGTCTTAAATGATGTTTTTCATGGGCACACAATGAACCAAATACTGCTCTATTACTAAGTAATGAGAGGCCCATTTCCCAGCCTGCCTTGTCCATGATTCTTCCGCAGCTGGAGGTGCTGGTATGTCGTGCTTCCAGCTGAAATGCAAGTCCAGCTTACAGTTGGTAACACTTACCTGTTAGGAAGAAGGAGAGCCTGGCTCAAACCACCCATGGCTATGAGGAATTCCTCCGTGGAGGGCAAGGCAGCGGGGCTCCCCTCTGGCCTAGACTAGACTCCTTCTCTTGTCAGGTATCATGGGAGGCCATCTGTGAATATGGTGATGGCAACAAAGGGGCTTTAGGGTCTGAACTGCTCCTGTCACAGCTTTGGCAGGTCTACCACTTAGAAAACTGCACTAGTGATGGTGGGAAAGAGGTTGTTAATTCAGATTCCACTAAATTGGAGTTTGTGATAATATCTTTGTTCAACAAATATTTATGGGTCTCTTTCATATGCAAAATACTATGCTTTGTGTTTTGAGTTCTGTGGTGAATGGACATAGTTTACCCTTGTGAAGATAAAAGTCTGTAAGTAATTATCTAATTAAGCATCTAATAAACTGTGATAAGCTTTAAGTAGGATAAGGGCAGGGTGCTGTAAGAGAGTGACTTTAGTTTGGCTAAATAGGGAAGATCTCTTGGGGAGGTGAAGGTGGTGGGTGTCAGCTAGGCAGAGAATAGTCTTTGCAAAGACCCTCAGTTGGGGAGGAGGGCAAGGGGCTTGATGTCCTAAAGGAAGTGAGAGGAGGGAGGCCTGTGCTGTGAGAATGCAGTGACCAAGGAGGATGTGGCTGTGGTGAGACTGGAGAGGAATGAGGGGGCAGATCCCACAGAGTCTTGAAGGCTATCAGATGAGATGTGATGGGACATATTGTGTGGCTTTAAGCAGGAGAGTGACAGAATCATATGGCTTAGAATGGACCGAATTTCCTTGAATTCTTGTTCTTTAAGCCACAGTCTGTGCTGTGTGACAGAAGCTAGAGGAGCTTGGGGGTGCAGGGTGGGGCAAAGAGCTTAAAGATCTCCTCACTGAGCTTGTAGCCTATTAGAGGGACTTAGGGACACAAATGTAATGTAATCTAAGAAAGTGAAAAACCCTATGAAAGAGAGTTAAAGTTCCAAGAAAGGAGCTATCACTTCCTACTGCAGTTGGGGAATTCAGGACATGAACAGAGCAGGGGAGGCGTTTACTTCTGGTATTTACCAGTATTCACTAGTGGTTTAAGAGTGTGTGAGGACACTGTGGCTCACAAACATTGTGATTTGCTCAGCACTGCACAGCATTAAATGACAGAGATAGGAGACCAGGACAATGCTGCACCAAAGCCCATCTTCTGTGTAAGAGCCACTCTGTCCTCAAGCCACATTACTGCACTGAATCTCCATTTCCTTGCTTATGAAATAATTAACCGAAAACCCATGTCATGGCCTCATTTTAAGGAAAGCAGTAAGCCTAGTGCTGACACATGGTAGGTACTCAGTAAATGTTAGTCTCTTATCTGAGCCTCTAGTTCCTCAAGGAACAATTAGGTGGGATAATGATCTTTGCCAGCCTCACAGATTTGCTCAGATTTACATGTGATCATCTGTGCAAAAAGCAGTGTTGTTTTGAATGTTCTGGACGGTGTCAGTTGTCATGTTTAAAAGTTCTCTACTGGAAGAGTACATATCTTCCTCCATGTTTTGCTCATCCCACTTACTTGTAATGCCCAGATTCCCTCTAGAGCGTAAGCCCCAACCTGTTGACCTTTGTATCCCTGGTGCCTAGCTTGGGGCTTGGTGCACTGTAGGTGTTGAGGACATGTTTAATGGGTGAATGAGTCAGTTAAGTCAAGAGAGAAGCTAGGGATGCAGTGCCAGGCATATGTGCCTAATTAGGACCTCTGATAGGTCAGCCAGGTTGCAAAGTGATGCTGTGAGTAAGGTTAGTGTTGTAATATGGCGGCTGGAGGTATATCTCCTCTCCCTTTGTTCTCTGCATAGAACCTATCACATTCCCGGTCACACAGAAAATATGCAGAAAGTGCCAGTGAAACACCACAGGGAAGCTAGAGGCAGAGATACGTAGAAGTAACATGTCCATATGATGTGAAAGTGGCCTTTTTCTCGGGAGACCCCACATTTGGCACCCTGCCTGACCTAGCGGCCTGCTTCTTTAGAACCTTGCCTCTTTGCCGTCCCTCTTCCTGTGCTACGTGACTAGTCACATCTTAAGGTCTGCTCTCCTCTGGGCCATAGGTTTGACCTTCGTAGTGATAAGGTATCATCTGTCCCCTTGATCCTATGAGTTTCTCAGAGCTGGATGGCTGTGTTTCTCAGAATGCCACAGAATGGCCTTTGGACCTGCCTTGGGGAAGAGAAGAAGGGAGGGGACACATGCTCGGCACCTACTCTGCTGGCATCCCACTCAAGACGGGCTGTCCTTCTACTCCCCTTCCAGAGGCTCCTCCATGATTGGTCTAAGTTCATCCTTAAGGACTGCTTCAACCAGGATTGTGGGCACCAGGATCTCTCCTCTCCGAGTTATGACTCATCTGCCCCCTGGCCCATGGGACTCACCCTTCCTGCCCTTCAGAGTAGAAGAGAACAGGGCTAGCTGAGGCCCACAGTGCCCACTCAGCCAGAAAGAATCCCTGGGAAGGCAGCAGGCGGCATTCTCATGGGTTCGTCTTCTCTGTCCTTCTCTGCCCTATGCAGACAGACCCTCAGCGATGAGCTACCTAACCCCTGGGAGGGTACTCAGGCTCACAGATGCTGCTTTCTACCATGTTTGAGCCCACAATACACCTGCAAGATGTTGGAACATGCTGGGGTGGTATTTGATTTCCTGCTAACTACCTGCTTTCCAACTTTAAAAGTTTCTCGTTATGTTATTTTTTCAGTCTGTGTTATAGAGGAAAGTAGTTTGTTGCTGTTGATGGCCCTCTTGATTATTTATGATCCTTTAATAGTGTATTCAAACACTTTATGTCAGACCAGCACTCAGAGCAATGCCTGATCAAACTCAGCAAAACTGAGCGTTGGGGTAATAGAGTCATGCTCCTTCTCAGATTCTGTGGATGCAACATTTCTAGTGGGCAGTTTGGCCTTATTAACCCCATGACTCCATTTTGGGAAATCCATCTCATGGAATTAAATAGAGACACACATGAAGACTTATAGATAAGGATGTTCAGTGTACTGTTGTTTACAATATTAAAGAAATAGAAACAACCTCTTTGATGTCGACCTGTAGAAGAATGCTTAAATCAATCATAGTCTTTCTTCTATAGAATCCTTCTATGTCAGGTGGCCTCTGCTTGAACTCTTCCCCCTCCCACTGCCTTCTGAGGTATCCCCTCTAGTCTTCGGACAGCTCTCACTCATTTCTTAGTGTCTGAGTTATCTTCCTTATATTGAGTCAAAAGACTTTTTCAGTAACTTCTACCATTGGTCCAGGTTCCACCTTGGAATAGCACTGGGACACATGGGTTTACTTTTCCCTGTACCAACAGTCTCTTGAGCCTCTTATCAAGAGGGTCAACTGAGTATGTGACTGAGGGCAGCTCAGAGCAGCCAGTGATAAAGAGCTGCAGTGCGTGGACAAAGGGCTGGGAGCATGGGGCAAATGTGCCCAGAGGTAGGAGTGAGTGGGTGGCATTGGAGCTGACCCTTGAGAAAGGATGGGAGAATACTGGCAGGATAGGGTACACACTGGAGAAAACATGGGACCAAGGCAGCTGGCCTTAGTTCTTGGCCACCCATCCAGAAAATTCCCTACAAGCGAGGACCACAGAGGCAAGAAAGAGCTTCTCAGGGGCTCTGTCTTTTATCCTTTGACACTGACTGTGAACAAAGCTTGTGGAGCAGGGGAAAGTTATGATGCTCATCTGGCTCCATCAGCCTTCTACGGTGCTTTTGGTGAATGATAGTGTCCATGGTTTGTGGATGACAGTGTTCATATGATCTCCTCAGATGCCATGTCTCTATAAACTTCCAGTCTGCCTCTGTCCTGTCCTGAAAACACCCATGTCCCCAGTGTGGTCCACCCACTTACACTTCATTTTGCTGGCTTGCTCTTCTTAAGGCAGATCAAATGCCGCCCTTGCAGAATGGGGTGCTTTGCTGCTGGTGAATGGAAAACAAATGTGGGTGTCTTTTCTCTCTCTCTGTCACACACACACACACACACACACACACACACACACACACACA
>NW_004444063.1:901187-917046 GCF_000243295.1 Trichechus manatus latirostris
CACACACACACACACACACACACACACACACACACACACACACACCCCATAATAATTAATTGCCCCCAAGGAATGCAAGCAAATGTTTTCCAAGATGATAGCATTTGAGCTGGTAGTGGAATTGCATGTGCATACACTCACTCTTGTGCACACCTGGGCTTACAAATAATTAGCCAGGAGCTGCGTTAGCAAAACTTTCAGCTCCTCTGACACCTCCTGTGAAGAGGCAGTATTATGAACAAGCAGGGAGGGGAGACCAAATTAGATTCTTGGCCCTGGGCCTGCTTTATTA
Organism: Trichechus manatus latirostris; assembly: GCF_000243295.1. NCBI lineage: Eukaryota > Metazoa > Chordata > Mammalia > Sirenia > Trichechidae > Trichechus > Trichechus manatus. The sequence goes on from NW_004444063.1 coordinate 901,480, forward strand.
TTATTTGATTTTTTCCAATTAGTGTGTCCATTACTAAAGATTTCCTCTAAGGTCTCAGGGCTAGAGATGGACCTCTCTTTATTGGGCCAGTGAACAAAGAAGAACAGCAAAACAAGAAGTCAAAGTGGGATGCCAAAGGGCGGTGGGTAAAGTAACAATTTCTTTTCTGCTCCCCTGTTAGGAAGAAATGGATTTTCAAACAGAGTACACCACTATCTGTTATCCTAAGGGAATAAAAGAAGCTCAGCTGTTCGTTTGCATTTCCCTAATAGCTTGCTATTACACTTTCCATTAATGAAGCAGAGCTCTAATTGGGGCCTGTATGTGTGCAAACTGTTTTTGCATGGAGACTCCACTAGCCGTTTGTTCAGCGAACTAACTTTGAGTTACAATCCCACTGTCTGTGCCTCACAGAGCCCCTCAGTGCCACTGGCTGTCATAGTCTGTCACTCAGGTAATGAAAGGTAACTGGAGAGGCAGAGTCTCCTGGAATTTACATAATCACATCAGCCTGTTAATCTTCACGATCTGGGCAGAAAACACTGTGGGTATCCTGGGCTTAAGGCTAGAAGTAGATTTGACTAGGATCCCTGGACATAATGGATGTATGTATTTGGTTTCAAGTCTAAGGAAACCTTGGTTTAAGTGATTTCCAGAAATCTGTGAGACACCAGAAGTCTGGTTTTTGATCTGGCAAGTTCCTTTTGCACTTGACCTTTTGTGCAATTGGCCACACAAATTGTTCCTGATACTTTTAAATGTAGAGGGGCTTGGGAAGGTTCCTGAAATTAACAACAGAGTTCTTGCCACATAGAGATTTTTTGGGAAAAGTTAGCAGTCTGTGTAAGCCTTTAATGCCTCAAGATGTGAAGGAGAATGAAAAGTTAAGGTAAGCCCTTCCTCAAATACATTTAGTCATTAGGAATAGTTCAGTATGCTAATTACGTATGATAATAATCATTACATGGAATATGTGTTATAGAAGTACCTTAATATATTGCCAGCATTATCTTTGAATTCTTTGCCAGATTCTCGTACATAGTAAGTATTTAATAACTGTTCATTGAAAAAAGTAAAGACTGTCTCTTGAATTTTAACAATGTTTGCAATGTCTATACCTTCATTTTTGAAAGCCTTTCTTAAACCGAACCTATTGCTGTTGAGTCAATTCCGACTCCTTGTAATACCACGTGTTACAGGGTGGAACTACTTCTTAGGGTTTTCATGAGTTGAAATAGACTTGATGGCAGTGGGTTTTGGTTTGGTATAGGGTTTTGAAGGCTGTGACCTTTCAGAAGCAGATCACCAGGACTTCCTTCTGTGGCTCCACTGGGTGGGTTTGAAACTCCAACCTTTAGGTTAGTAGTCGAGTGCAAACCATTTGTACCACCCAGGGACCTCTGCTTAAATAGACCCTCAAAATATGCTAATGTGAAAGTTAATTCAGATTGATCCCACTTCCTACTCTCCACTGAAACCTTTGAGGACTGGTCAGGGAGCTTTTATCTAGGTGAACTTTCTTTCTTTCTTTTTAGCCCTCTTTTCTGCATGGGGAGATCTTTCTGCAATTCACTGATCTGGACAACCTGGGCTTCTTTAAACACTACTGGAGAAATGGGGGCTGGCAGACAGATGTAGGTTGGAAGCATATATTTCTTTTAGAATTCTGAAAATGCATTTATATTTTAGATTATTAAAAAATTGGGCCAACAATATATGGTTGTAAGGGAATCAAATGACAGAAAGACGTATAGGTAAAACAACAGCAATTCCCTTCCTCATATCCTCAGTCCTGTGTCCCTGAGGGTATGTTGTGTGGTTGGTATGTGTCCTTTTTAACCATTTTCAGTTCACTTACATATGCACAGGCGATGTTTTTGGGAACTCTCATCTGGGCTGCTGATTCCTCTCACCTATGAAGAGTGGATGTTTCCCCAGCTGCCTTGGCCATTAACAGCCCAAATGAAGGGCAAGTCATGGAGTCCCAAGTTGAAATGAATCGCAGTCCAGAGGTCGACCCAGAAAGACGTTCATTATTTTAGAATTGCATCCATGTCAGAAGCATATCTTTTGGTGACCCTGACTTTGCCTTAACACTTGTAAAACATGCACTTTTCCTCTGGATTTGAAGGTGCTTTAGAAACCTGGTTGGTGATGGGTTGGAAGCACGCCTGTGGGCTGACCACTCTCTGCTTATTTTGTGGGTTGTTTGTCTCTCCTGATGTGTCTGAGCCTTGGCCTGGGATTCGTAATGACCCTTATCTTCCTTACCTGAGCCAAGCCAGTTGGGACGAAGCTGCATAACTGTGTTAGCTTCCCTGTGGTTGACTCCGAGCTTAGATCAGTAGTTGCCTCTATCCTGATACCTTGTGAGGGTGGACCCTCCCCATCACCCCAGGTCTGCTTTGCCCATGAAGTCTCCTCTACTCACTCCCCTCACAGCTCCCCATGCTCCACCATATCTTCCTCTTGGGACTGTTGGGAGGAATAAATGAGACAGTTGATGTAAGAACTCAAAACATGTTAGCTATTATCATTAGTAGTAATAGTAGTAGTATCAGCAGCAGCATAGTAAGTGCTCAGTAAATATTAGCTGCAGTTATCATTATTACATATTTGTCCTTTTAAATTTCAACAGCACATCTTCTGTACCATCTGAGTGCCCAATAGCACTTAAAACTCCTAAATGTACAGTAGTTACTCCATAGAGACTGACTGCTCTTTCTGTAGTTCTCTAATAGGCACTGTTGGAAAATTGGACTCTGGATAGCAGCTGGTGTCTAGGAGCTTCTTCATCTGGAAAAGGAAGGAGACTCGCAAGCCCATGTATACCAGGATGTAGAATATCTCACGTGGGAGCCTGTCTCTTTCATCAAGGCAGCTTTTGTAAATGACACAGGCCATTATGCTCTTCCTGTGTAATTTTATGACTTAGTATAATGACTCAAATAACCCTAACAACAGAGGAATTATAGCATCATTTTACATGACAGATTATTTCAATGGTTAACATGTTTTTCATTTCAATTAACATTCATTATTTTGTCTCTGGTTCAAAATAGCCACCATGTCAGCTCTCTGAGTATCTTCCATCCCTGCTTTAGAAGCAGTTAGTTTTGATTTTGCAAACAAATTCAATCCTGGTTTTGAATGGGCAGTTTGATATTAACATGACAATAAAATGCATGTAATCTTGGCTGCGCAAAAACAAAGCTGATAATACTGAGAAAAGAAAAAGAAAAAGATCATCCTTGGGTGGGTTTTCTATTCCTCTGACCTGACAAGTTTATCTAAAAAACCCAGTGAGAGAGCAAAAATAGAACAGAAAAGAAGGTCCTGTGCCTGGGGCTCATTACATGGGCCTCAGTTTTTCCATCTGAAAAATGGGGATAGTTATAGTATCTGTCCTCAGAGGGTCCTTGGGTGTGAGGAATCAGGGATATGAGGCATTTAGGGCATTTAGTTTGGCATATAGTAAGCACACAAAACAAGTGGAGTGCTGATGCTATTATGTATTATCTGGAATTGCTTTATTTCTCCATCGGTTATTCATATGCAAAGTTAAATAGCTGCTTCTAAAGTTATGCAAACATGGTAGAAAATACAGTGTACTGAGTCAAATGAATGCAACTTCTTTGAAAACTGACAGAAAAATATTAACACTTCAACTAGTTATATTTTTAGCAGCCTCGCCCCATCCCATTATTAAAGTATTTTACACATAGATTATTTGAATTTCATATGGTGAGATTGATGTCATGTCATGAAATTTACATCTGCACATGTATTTCTTGCTTTAAAATGTACTCTGGAAGTCTCTGTCCTGCCACCTCCTTGCTACAGACCCTGACCGCAATCTCACTCTGCCCATGGTCAGATGAAATGCTGGGTCACACTGACGTCATCAAAGACTCCCTTGGTGTTAACTGTGGCAAAGCCTCGGGGGATGGACTTCCTTGGTTGGTGAGGATAGAGATTTCTGAGTGGGGAGCAGGCAGGGTCCCTGGCACTGGGGATGATCACTCTCATCAGGGTAGTGTTTCCATGCAGGAATTCCTTCCCAACATTTCTTGGGAAATTTGGATACTTTTCCAATTCCTGAATCCTGAAAAAAACCAATCAAGAAATAAGAAAAGTGGGATAAAGTATTATAATTCTCCTGTGAGAATTAAAGCTTAGTGATCAATGTAGAGATATCACTGGTTCAAAGGAATTCACTGATGTCAAGTGGACGGCAAGCCTAGGAAATAGTGACATGTGGAGTGGAAGGTTAAGGCTGACACTTTCAGGAGCCGGGACAGGAGTACATAGGAGAGAAGAGCTTACAGTCTAGTCAGTCTTGCTCATACCTGCTGCCATGTTATAAGAATGTGTTCATAGTCCTGTCAGCTTTCTAATGGTGAGTTGTTTTTGCAAATAAAATGAATATTAATAAATTTATTTGCATAGTATACGCTGTAGAATTTCTATGAGTGGTGTTCCAAAGAATAGCTTTGAAGCAAAATAAGTCTTTAAATTAGCACTATCAACACGTGATTCTGTGTAGTGCTGTTAACTTGCTGCTGTTGTTGTTAGCTGCTGTTGAGTTGGTCCCCAACAGACCAAAATGCTGCCAGGTCCTGTGAAATCCCCATGATCAGTTGTAGACCAGATCCTTGTTAGGAGATTCAGATGTTACACATACGAATACTACCCAACTGGGTTTGCTGAGTCTCTAATGTTTATATTTTCACTCGAGGCTACATTTCTTTGTAAACACTGCTAATCTTAATGTTTCTTATTTATTTTAACAAACACATACACACACACAAATAAAGCACTGTGAATAAATAGCACATAATAAAGAAGAAAATATTATTTTAGGAATTCCTGGAAATTTCAACCTCTCATTCCTGAATCCTGAAGATTAATATCTGTTGGCAATTTGAGACTGCTACATCAGAGATGCTCACCTAGCTTTGGAAAGAGTCTGATTTCTAGAATGTGCAGATCCTTCAGCCCTCTGATACACAGGAGGGCCTCCTCCACCCACCTCTCAGTATTCTGTAGAATTTGTTGCTAATTGTTGTTTTTTTTGCATCTGAATTAGGTTTTCTGCAAACAAGAGCCTGTTAAATTCTTGCTGCTTTAAACAATAGGAAATTTTTAGCCCTCTAGTTGTGATAATAATTTCCAGAAATAAAAGGGGGAAATTCTGAATGTCCAAGTTAATAAATCCACTTATTTCACGAGCAAACCCATGTGTTGAGGGTCAACCATATTTCCAAGTACCAGGAACACAAAAATGATTAAGACCCGGTTACCAGTGTTGAGAAGTACACAGAGTAAAGGGTGAGATAGACATACAAAGAACTGCTTTACACTGTAGTGAATGTCATAGTTGGTTCTGCAGAGGGTATAATGCTAGAACATTGTCATGGTTATCTCTACTTGGAATGGGGGTCAAAGGGCCAGGAAAGACTTAATGGAAGGCAATTGGTTTGCAGCTTGAACAAGAAGTAGAAATTTGCCATGCAGATGGAAAGCATTTGTCAAGTCCTATAGATTTGAATTTGCATGGCATGTATAAGAAACATGTAAGTGGCTGATATGGTAGGCTGGCAACAGAGTTAACAGGTCTGAGTGTTGGGGGAAGTGGTGGGGGAAGGAAAGGGAGGCATCCAGGACGGGCTCCCAAGCTTTTAGCCTGGGTGTACTCCATGTCCTGTTGGAATAATAATTGCCTCTGAATGTTTGATCTAGCTGAATAAAGTTGCTTACTTGGAGATTAGTCAAGGAGCCTGACCAGAAGCAATCACAGGGTCATTGTGGGTGGGAGTACAGCCTGACTGCCTGCGGAAGAGTCTCAGGAGTCTTGCGCTGGGCCTTGAAGAAGCTTAGAATTTCACTAGACAGAGAAGAGTGGAGGTGGAGGGGAGAAATGTGGGTAGCAATGGTGTGTGTCAGGTCAAGGAAAAACCCACATGATGGTTTAGAGGCATGAAGGTCCTTGTTGGATTCTGGGAAACAACTGAGGGTGGTGGGAGGGAAAATATGTGATGGTGATAGTAGTCACTGTGTGCGTGCGTGCGTGCATGTGTGTGTGTATGTGCTGGGGAGGGGAGCAGAGCCGACCGTGAACTTGTGAAGGTGGGCTGGGTCAGTTTAACACCAAAACCAGGTGTTTCCACTATACCCAGGAAGTGAGGCGAAGGCGGAGCTTTTAAGAAGGGAAGTTGCATGACCAAATTGGTAGTTAAGAATCATGACTCTGTTTCAAAAACATAAATGCTGGGAATTTGGGTAGGCTTTTTAAAAAAAAGGTTGAGAATAAGCAGTTGAACAAAAAGAGAAGGAGTAACGCCAATTGTCTTAGTTATCTACTGCTGCTGTAAGAGAAATACCACAAGTGGATGGCTTTAACAAACAGAAATTTATTGTCTGACAGTCTAGGAGGCTACAAGTCCAAATTCGGGCATCAGGCCCAGGGGAAGGTTTTCTCTCTCTGTTGGCTCTGGGGGGAAGGTCCCTGTCATCAATCTTCCCCTGGTCTGGGATCTTCTCAGCACAAGGACCCCATGTCCAAAGGATGCACTCCACTCTGGTGCTTCTTTCTTGGTGGTATGAAGCAGTCTCCATCTCTCTGCTTGCTTCTCTTTCCTTTTATCGCTCGTAAGATAAAAAGTGATGCAGGCCACACCCCAGAGAAACTCCCCTTACTTCAGATCAGGACTGTGACCTGAGTAAGGGTGTTGCATCCTACCCTAATCCTGTTTAACATATCCTAATCTTGCCTCATTGACCACAGGCAGAGGTTAGGATTTACAACACATAGGAAAATTTTCGTTAGAACACAAAATGGAGGACAACCACGCAATACTGGAAATCATGGCCTAGGCAAGTTGACATACATTTTGGGGGCAACACAATTCAATCCATAACACCAATGATCTGCTGATTGTCTGCATGCTCTGCATTGCAGGGTGTTTGCAGGTTGGGATTTTCTGTGTGACACTGTCTGGTAGGAGGTGTGGAGGCTCCTCAGCAACAGCCAAGCAGGGGTGAGGTTAGGGCTCAGCAGCTGATGGGAGGACCTGCCTCCAAGACTAAATTGTTTGTATCACCCCAGTTGATGAATGTCCGTGACATTGGGCATAGCAGTCCCATCAAGACACCTTCATCGAATTTCACTCTTCATTGACTCAAGAATTGAAATATCTTGAGTTAGAGAACTTAGTTCCTAGTGCCGTACTGGGTTGGTTATTTTTTATGATTTGCACTGAATTTTGGAAATTGAAACACACATACAATAGCCAGGGAAACTATGCCTCAGTGGGCTCACGTGTAGGATTTTCTAGGGTATATCTTCATAATAACTTGGCCTCTGGAGAGATTATAGGTTTTCGTATGAGCTCCACTAGGGTCCTAGTGAGGTAAGGAACACCTAGATTTGCCCCCATCTAACAGGTATGCTTATTATTAGAATCAGGAAAAATCAGAATGGCTTGGCCTTTGCACCTGGATCCCCCAAGGCATAGCCCATGACCACCTGACACTGAGTATGCTGAGCCTACCCCTCTGCAAGGGAGATCCAGGGACATTGTTTCAAAGGAGTTTAATTTATAAAACTGAGCCCTGATAATGAAAATACAGATACCAAATAGGGAATTAAAATAGTCCCAATGCAGTGTAGTGATTTTCAAGACAAATTTAATTAGACAAACACATATCAAGTAACTTTGACATAATTCTGTATGACGTTAGGCAAGTCACTTTCCATCTGTGTCTCCAATTCCTCATTTGTAAAATAAAGTTGTTGGACCAGATTAATTTTAAGATGTTTTCTGGTTCTGGTGTTCTATGATTTTGTGGGTATCTGCTGAGTCACCACTGCAGTGGTTAGCACAAAGGGGCCCACCCTCTATTCAAAAGGGACTTACTAAACATTCTTGAGGCATCAGGTGCTCCAGTGGCACCTGCCAGCTCACCTCTCTACCTTCCCTTAGTAAATGTAATTTAATGATGAAGTTTAGGTCCAGAGACAGGGGTGACTTGTCATTAACTGGTGATTGATGGCTGGTTCAATCTCTCCCAAAGCCATTGACTGAGTGTTCATTCCTCCCTCCTCTGCCTTTTGGCTAAACTTCCCTCAGGCTTCTTTCCTCTGGGGCATCATTGCATGTGGATATGTCTGCTCCAGCAAAGCTGCCCACTCTTTGGACTTTACAGCCCCTTTCTGGAAACTTATAATAAGAATTGCTTCAGCCATGAGCATGCACACTGGGGACTGACCCAGGAGAGGGCCTGCCAGACGCTGAAACTTCTGTTTGCATTTGCTGATTCATTATCGGTGTCAGACAATCTGCTCTGTGAATGGTGATAAATGCACAGTGTTTGGCTGAAGGAATCATGTACTCTAAGATTAACCCCGTGCTGACAGCCTACTCATCTGCTTCATGGAGTCACACCACCCACCATCCCTTTGTCAGTAATCTAGAATAAACCTTGAAAGATTAAAGTATGTTTGGCAAAGGATGATAGGAGACTTCGTGTCCATGCAATTTAAAAATGCAAATGAGAGATTTTTTTTTTTTTTTTTCCAGAAATAGAGGGAAGGACAAGGTGAGTAGCTGTTGTGGAAGCAGGGAGGCCTTGGAGAGAGGACCCCCCGCCCCGCCCCCCGACAGACATGTAGTTGCCCTGAAAGAATGTTCAGGTTGGTCTTTCAGGTGGACTGAGATGGATCAAAGGAGAGATCCACCCCTGGGCCCTCTCTGCATGAATGTCATTGCGGGCCTAGCTGTCTACCATCAGCGTGACTTTGGACAAGGCTCTTCCCTGGCTTGGGGCTCAGTTTCCGCCCACTACTAAAATGAGCAAGTTGGACTAGATGATGTCAAAAAGAACCTTATAGGACTTCTCTGGTTCTTTGGTAGGAGTAGGCTCATTCCTGTGGCCCATCCAGCCTAGAATCCCTAATGGCCCCAAGGCTTGTGTTGTGGGTACATAGTGATCCTTTTTTGAAATCACTCTCAAAGGAACAAGTAGTTCCCAAACACACCCTTTTCCTCTAACTGCCTCCCACAAATTGCAGAAAACAAATTCTTACTCTGGCCAAATGAGTGTTTCTAGGGAATTAAATGCCATTCCAAACCTAGGGCCTTAGGATTAAGCCACATTTCTATGGCAATGATAATTTCATTCCCTATACTCCATCTACTGGGGCAGGTAATAATTATAACAACAGCTACCATTTTTACTGCTTCTTATTTTCTAGGACTTTATATACATCAACTCATTTAATCCTCATAACATCTGTTTGAAGTAAATGCTATTTTCCTTCATCTTATGGGAGGAAGCTGACACTTATAGAAGTTTAATATCCTGTCCAATGTCATACAGAGAGGAAGTGGCAGAGCTAAGGTTTGAATTTGTTTTTCTGACTCCAAACCCAAATATTAACCACTAGGCAGTACTGCTAGTGCAGAACATCTCAAGGGCACAATAATTGCCTGATTGATTAGCAGTCCAGAGATGCTTGTCTTCCACACAGAACTTGGTCCCATGGCCCTGAGAGTCACTCCATGTGTTTGCTGGGAAAGCAGCTTCGGCTCAGAGAGAAAGGGTGACAGTAACTGCAGGCCTTTGTTTCAGTGGTTTATGATACTCTGATGGGGTTCCTTCAGTGGACACAAGCCATCCTAATAGCACCATTTATCATTATGACAAAGGTTAGAATACAGGGAAACTCAAGCTGGAATGAAAGAGTAGAATTCTGATTATTTTAACAGTTGAAAGTGACATCATCTCAGAGCCTCTATTGAATGGCAAATTGGAAGCTGGTCTGAAATTGCTTTAAAATGTATCCAGAGATGGTTTTCTACAGTAGTGATAAAGTCGTTTGGTTATGTTTGGAGATGCATTTCTGTCTAAACTGCTCTCTGAGTTGTCTGTGTGTCAGCCGTGCAGAAGGCTGCCCATCAGAGCTTCCTTAGGCCTGGAAGAGTTCAGGGCTCTGGGGTGCTGTTCTCTGGTATATGCCACACCTGTACCAGGTACTAAAGTTGATTAAGCCACACTCTCTGATTATTTTAATGTATTGTGAACGTCTTTCCATGTCGATAAGTAATATTTTACAGCAATTTTAATGCCTACATTGTTTTCCTTGGTCCTTCTGGTGGATTGAACCTGGGGTTTTGGAACAAAATTTCCCTGCTCCCATTAACGAGTTTGAACAAATGGAAGTGTTGGCTAAGAGCTCTTAGGAGTCCGCTGCCTGTTTGACCAGCCCTTTCAGATATTTATTGGAGTCCCTGGGTGCTGCAGACAGTTAATATGCTTGGCTGCTAAATGAGAGTTTGGAGGTTCCAGTCCACCCAGAAACACCTCAGAAGAAAGGCCTGGCAACCTACTTCCAAAAAAGCATTGTCGAAAACCCTATGGAGAACAGTTCTACTCTGATGCATGTGGAATTGCCATGAGTTGGGGTTGACTCAATGGCAGCTCGTTCTCATTTATTTGGTCTTTTATCTCGGGAACCTAGAGGAAAGACCTGTGGGAACTGGGGCTTTAACTAACTTATCTCCTTTTTTTCTCACCCTTAGGCAAAAGAAGGGAAATGTGGCCCACAAACACTGGGTTGGAGCTTCTAATCTGGTCAAGTGCAAGCCCTGTCCTGTGGCCCAGCTGACCATGGTCTGCGGCTCTGATGGCCACACATATACATCCAAGGTTGGTCTACTTTGTTGTCTCATATGTTGTCAAAAATACTTTGTCTACTTGTTCTTAAAACTGGGTCCTGTGAAGTTTGCAGGGCTCCAGGCCTTGCTCTTGAGAAACTGCCATGTGAGCAGACTCAGAAATGACATCTGACCAAAGAGACAAGCAAAATACAAATGTTACATCCTATGCAACTGGATTGCTCAGGAGTTAGGGGGAAGGGTGATTCTGAGAGTGGTGAAGAGCTTCTTGGAGACAGTGAGGTAACAAGCTATTAAAAAGATGAAATACAGTTGATTCTCATTGTTTGTAGTAGTTATATTCTACAAAGTCTCGTGAACACTGAATTAACAAATATGGGACCAGCCTGGTTCAGCTTCAGCTGGGAACGTGCACACCACTCTGGGCATGAGTATACCTGTGAATGACCACAAAACACCGTGAATATTGATTTGGGGGTTGCAAATAAATTTTAGCAAGTCAGTGGAAATTCTCGAATAATGAGGATCCGCTCATGGGGAGTAAAGAAGGGAGCCAGGCCCAGGGTCCTGCTTTATAGACAGCACAGTGAAAGAAGTATAATGTAAGCAGACATTTAATCTGCATTTATTGTGTATGTAGAATGTATTCTGTACTGCGCCAGCCCCTGGAGCCACAGGGATGATGGTTCTCTTTTTTCTTAGGGGATCCCAAACGTGGTGACAAGTCATTTTAATTCAAACAAATGAAAAGAAAATGGTTTAATAGAAAAAGGGACTAAGAGTAAAGTGGGTATATTTATTCTTAGTGGAGGGATCAGGAAAATCTTCACAAAGGCGGGGCCAAGATGGTGGAGTAGTCAGACGCTTTCGGTGGACCCCCTTACAACAAAGACCCAAACAAACAAGTGATTCAATTATATATGGAAATCTGGGAGCTCTGAACATCAAACGCAGAGTTGAAGAACCGGACTGGGTGGCAGGGGGAGGGAGAGACAGTTCGTAAGCAGCGAGGAGACACCAGACCTGACCCGGCAAGAGCGTGAACCCTTTAGGCCTGAGCAGCTCAGAGGTGAGTGGTGAGGCAGGCAAGTGGCAGTGCTCAGGAGGTGCATTTTCTGCACCGGCAGAGACCCAGCACCAGAGAGTCTACACAGCCACCCAGAACCAGTGAGAAGCAACTCTCATTGGCAAAAGATAAGTTCTTACATACGGCTTACCGGGCAGATCACAAATACCCCCCTTAGGGAAAAACCTCTCTCCCATTTACCTCCCCACTTCCTGCTCTGCACTGGGTCCCAGACGAGCTTCAGCAATTGCGGAGTCCCCTGGGCCAGAGGTAGGATCCATCACATGCCCGGAGCCATTCTCCCTGCTCTGGAGAGTGAACAAATTAACAAATGGGAAAAAATAAACTGCCGTCTCCCCTAAGCCAGAAACCCAGGGTTGGCACAGCTCCTTTGCCTAGGCACAGGCAAGAGGGATCCATGGATTTTTAATGTCATTCCCGCTGAATAGACTTGTGTGGGCCCATCTCAACAGCATAGGCCCTCATTATCACAGTACAACAGGGTGTATACCGGAACTCTAACTTCAACTGTTTCAGCTGCAAAGTGGCAGGTTCTTGACATTTGACACTGCTCTGCCCATTAAGCAGGGTCTTCACCTACCCACATCAGGGGCATGAGGACTGGTGGCTCCACCCACGCCACCTACGATAGGGGCCCATGAAAAAGAAGTGCCCCCTAGTCCTTACAGCCAACAGCATTAGGTGCTCATAGTCCAGCTGCAAAACCCACCTGCCTACATGCTCTAAGGAACAAGGGCACGCCTTCTCCCAGACACTAGGGGGCGGTCATCAGCCCCCTGCCTTGCTCAGGGTGTGTCCCCCTGCTGCAGCCAGATGCCTTTGCCTACACCAATCACCCATGCCTGTCAGGACTGTAAGTGAGAGCGTACACCACACACTTGGTGGCTATCTACCTGGGCACCTGAGCTGAATCCATACAGGAGAAGTGGGCAGACTCCTGAGCTCACATACCTAGTAACAGATCTAACTACCTTATGACCAGACATTAGAGCTTCAAAAGTGCCAATCATCAAACTAGCTCATACAAGCAGCGTATTTAGGCATATCAAAACAAAACAAGAAGCTAGGACATAGTAAGCAAACATAAAATAAATAAATATAATAACTTATTGATGGCTTGGAGACAACAGTCAATATCAAATCACATAAAGAGGCAATCCATGGTGGCTTCAGCAAGCTTCCAAAACAAAGAATCAAGAAATCTTCTGGAGGAAGAGAACTTCATGGAATTACTGGAGGTAGAATACAAAAGAGTAATATACAGAACTCTTCAAGAGATCAGGAAGGAAATTAACCAAAACCCAGGACACACAATAGAGGAAATTAAAAAGATTAGAGAAGAACATAATGACAAATTTAACAGGCTACAAGACTCCATAGAGAGACAGCAATCAGAAATCTGGAAGATTAACAATGAAATTTCAGAATTAGACAACTCAATAGAAAGTCATAGGAGCAGAATTGAGGCAATGGAAGTCAGAATTAGTGAGATTGAAGATAAAGCACTTGACACCAACTTAAGGTAAAATCAGATAAAAGGGTTAAAAAAAATGAAGAAACCCTAAGAATTATGTGGGACTGTATCAAGAGGAGTAACCTACGAGTGATTGGACTACTAGAAAAGGAGGGGATAACAGAAAATACAGAGTGAATTGTTGAAGATTTGTTGGCAGAAAACTTCCCTGATATCATGAAAGATGACAAGCTATCTGTCCAAGATGCTCATCGAACCCCACATAAGGCAGATCCCAAAACAAAGTCACCAAGACATATTATAATCAAACTTGCAGAAACCAAAGATCAAGAGAGAATTTTAGAGCAGCTAGGAATAAGCAAAAAGTCATCTACAAAGGAGAGTCAATAAGAATAAGCTCGGACTACTCAGCAGAAACCATGCAGGCAATAAGGCAATGGGATGACAGATATAAAGCCTTGAAGGAAAAAAACTGCCAGCCAAAAATTAAATATCCAGCAAAACTGTCTCTCAAATATGATGGCGAAATTAGGGCATTTCAAGATAAAGAGAAGTTTAGGGAAATTGCAAAAATGAAACCAAAATTGCAAGAAATACTAAAGGGAGTCCTCTGGTTAGAAAATCAGTAACATCAGATAACAACCGAAGACTAGAACAGAGGACAGAGCAACCAGATATCAACCCAGATAGGGAGGTCACAAAAGTAAATCAAAGCTAAAACACTGAAAATAGGGAAACAGATGTCAATATGTAAATGATGGCAACATTAAAACAAAAAAGAGGGACTTAAAAAATGTAGACATAGATTTTTTATATGGAGAGGGAGTCAAGGCAATATAAAGAAATAAAAGACTGGTATAAACTTAGAAAAATAGAGGTAGATATTAAGGTAACCAGAAAGGAAACTAACAATCCTACAAGTCTAAATAAATAACTAGAAAAAATGTAAAGACTCAGCAAACACAAAATCAACGACAATGAAAAAGATGAAAATACATAAAGAAAAATGACTCAGCACAGAAAATTAAGGGGAACAAAGAAACTGTGAACAACACACTAAAAAAGACATCAAAATGGCAGCACTAAACTCATACCTATCGATAATTAAATGCTGAATGTAAATGAACTAAAGGCACCAATAAAGAGACAGAGAGTGACAGGTTGCATTAAAACACACGATCCATCTATATGCTGCCTCAAAGAGACCCACCTTAGACTTAAAGACACAAACAAACTAAAACTCAAAGGATGGAAAAACATTTTTCAAGCAAACAACACTCAAAAAAGAGCAGGAGTGGCAATATTAATGTCTGACAAAATACTTTAAAGTAAAATCCACCACAAAGGATAAGGAAGGACACTATATAACGATTTAAGGGTCAATACACCAGGAGGACATAACTATAATAAATATTTATGCACTAAAAGACAGGATTCCAAAATACATAAAACAAACTCTGACAGCACTGAAAAGAGAGATAGATAGCTCCACAACAGTAGTAGGAGACTTCAACACACCACTTTCAGTGAAGGACAGAACATCCAGAAAGAAGCTCAACAAAGACACGGAAGAGCTAAATGCCACAGTCGACCAACTTGATCTTGTGGACATATACCGAGCACTGCACCCAGCAACAGCCAAGTATACTTTCTTTTCCAGCACACATGGAACATTCTCCAGAATAGACCACATATTAGGCCATAAAGCAAGCCTTAACAAAATCTAAAGCATTGAAATGTTACAAAGCAACTTCTCTGACCATAAAGCCGTAAAAGTAGAAATCAGCAACAGAAAAAGCAAAGAAAAATAATCAAACATATGGAAACTGAACAACACCTTTCTCAAAAACTACTGGGTTATAGAAGAAATTAAGGATGGATTAAAGAAATTCATAGACTCACAGGAGAATGAAAACACATCCCACCAGAACCTTTGGGACACAGCAAAAGCAGTGCTCAGAAGTCAGTTTATAGCAAAAATCAATACATCCAAAAAGAAGAAAGGGTTATAATCAAAACATTAACCCTACAAGTGGAACAAGTAGGAAGAGAGCAGCAAAAGAAGCCCTCAGGCCCCAGAAGAAAGGAAATAATAAGAATAGGGCAGAATTAAATGAAATAGAGAATAGAAAAACAAAAGAGTTAACAAGACCAAAAGCTGGTTCTTTGAAAAGATGAACAAAATTGATAAACCATTGGCCAAACTGACAAAAGCAAAACAGAAAAGGAAGAATATAATCTGTATAAGAAATGAGATGGGTGATATCACAACAGACCCAACTGAAATTAAAAGAATCATAACAGAATACTATGAAAAATTGTAGTCT
>NW_004444063.1:919201-934433 GCF_000243295.1 Trichechus manatus latirostris
GTGCTGTCACAGTATGGGGAGAGCAATTAGAGTCACATAACAATGTATGTATAAATTTTTGTATGGGAAAAAAAATCTCCACAGGTTAGGGGACATTTAAGCTTAAGTAGGATTTAGGCAAGCAGGGAGGCAGGGGTGGGGTAGAAGAAGGAAGGCGGAGGTAGGTGATTTTTTTTCTTTTTTCTTTGGAACTTCAAACACTCTCCTTGGGATAAAATTGACCATTTGTGTTTGGGAATGGGTACATTTCACAGGGATAATGAATTAAAGAAAGGAAAACCACAGAATTGACAAGAGTTTGTTTATTCATACCTTTATTCAAAAATATAAATGAAGTGCCCCCTTAGTGCCTAACACTATGCTAAGCAGGAAGGAGTTGATGTCATCTCAGGAGTTTTCTATAAGAGATTGTGGCGGGGGTGGGGAGAGCGGGGCTCTGACTCTCCCCATCTTCTCCAGCCAGAGCTCCACTGCTTTAGTTTGTCTTGTTTTTTCTGTGTAAGGTTTCACTTGCAGAATTGAGTCAGTCTGTGGCTGAGAGAGTTACTCTAGGTGACACCCCAGGAACATTGTCACATGGTTCTTCAGGCTCAGAGGCTCGGGCCTTTCTGCTGGGGCTCCCTCTCTGTCGCTCTCCCACTGCACACAGACTGCTAACAGCTACTGTTCTCTGTGACCCCCTCACCATCCTGACTCTCACATCATTGAAATTACACAGGCTTGGGAGGACCCTTATTGCCTGCTGTCCTCAGAGTTATTTTTACCTGTGGCCACTCTTCTGTGTTGATTTTGTGTTGGACAGGTCATCTATTTTTGTTCATTGAAGGTAGAGCTTTATCTTCCCAGATTTTCACATATATCTAACAAAAGAGGAAGGTGGAAAGTACATCTGGCTTGTATTCAGACCCATGTACTCTGCTTTAGGACTTCAGTAGCGTAACTATTGCTTGATTAGTTCCTTTATTCATTCAACAAGTATCATGCATGCCCCAGCTACGTGACGGCACTTTGCTAGGTACTGGGGAATATATACTAAATGAGCTGAGCTTTTTCCAATTTTAATGTGTATATGATCCCCTGGGAATCCTGCTAAAATCCAGATTCTAGCATAACAGATCTGAGATTCTGCATTTTTAACAAGCTTCCAGGTCATGGCCATGCTACTGGTCTGTGGACCATACTTTGAGTAGCAAGACCTTCAATTTTTTATAGGCACCTCCTAGTAGGTCTCCCTGCCTCCAGTCTACTCCTTCCCCTACCCTCAAAGTCCATTTCTGCATGACAGCAGGAGGGATATTTCTGTGGTAAAAGTCTGCTCATGTATCTTCCCTGCTTAAAATGCTTTGGGAGATTCCCACTTGCCTCTAGGACTAAGATTAAACTGTTTATTGTTACTAGCAAGGCCCTCTGCAGTCTGCCCCTTTCTTCTCCCAGAATCATTTATCATAGCAAGGATCATCCATTCACTCATTTATTCATTCAGCAACTACTTGTACTATTACTATTTATTGAACACTTAGAGTTGTTTTAGACATTGTTCAAAACATAGGGGGTGCAGTGGGGAAGAAGACAGATACCATCCTTGCTCACTTGGAGGCTGCAGTCTGGTAGGGAAGACAGAAATAAATAAGTAACCAAACAAATAAATATGTAATTTAGAATTTTGGCAAGTTCTACAGTGCAAAGAAGCATGGTGCTGGGAGAGAGAGAATGGTGGACAAAGGTCTGCTTTATAGGGCTCCTCTGAGGAGGTGTCTTTTAAGCTGAAAGTGAAAGTTGAGAAGGCTCTAGAGTGGATGGCAGAATGTTCTCAACAGACAAAACAGCATGGGCCAAGGCTCTAAGACAGGATGATGTGTTTGAAGAACTGATAGGGTGCCCGTGTGGCCATGATGGTGAAGGGAGAGGCACATGGGATGACGAGGGAGAAGAGGGTATATGTTGGGAATGATCTAAGAGGTGACATTTAGCCAAAGCTGGAAGGTGAGAAAACCATCAAGCTTGCGAGATACTCGGTGTTGTAATTGCCTTCTTGCCCTTTCTGGCTTAAGAATGTGAGCTCCTAGAGGCAGAGACAACACCTGCCACCACCTTTACCAGGCATGGGCATGGTGGATAGTGAGTGCTCAGTAAGTATCAGACAAGAGAGGAGCCACCAAGGAGTTGAGCTGAGAAGGAAAGGGGAAAGTGCGGTCTGCATAACCCATGTTGGATGTGAGTGCATGGTGCGGAGAGGGCTTAACAATTGAGAAAAATAAGCCATCCAACCCCGGGCTGAGGTGCTTAGCTAAACATCCAGCCTGGGGCTCTGCAGAAAGAGTTAGAGGCTCCTCAGAATGATTCCCTCTCTTTGAAGATCCAGTTTGTGCTGCTCAAATGATTCCCTCCAGCTCTGGAGTGAACTGTCTGATCCCTGAACCTGAGATTGGAGATGAGCCATGAAATGTCAGTGAGTGATCAGGGCTGTTTGGGCAAGTGGCATATTGCACATCAAACCCCTGCAAAAATGTGCCTGCTTGCCTCTGTCTCTCATTTGCAGAAGGAGCTTAAAATGCCAACTCCCTGTGACCCTTGAGCTATAAGGAACAGTGGTAACCTGTCAGATGTGGCTTGAAATACTGTCAGTTGCCCTCGGAATGTCTCTGGAAATGCTTGATGGTCAAGGCCCCCTGCAGCCTGGGCAGAAGGGTTTGCTTTTTGAGTCTGGGAAGGTTGTCTGCTTACAGGTGGTAAATACAGGTCTGGTAAATAGCTTGTTTAAGAGGTAAGATTAGGATTTGGAAGACTCCTTTGCAATGACTCCTGATTTCTTATAAGAAGAGTTATCTCCAGACACCTCTGGCCAGAGCCCTCAAAAGTCTTCCCCAGCAGCATGCAGGAATCAGTTCCTTAGGTGTTTGAATTCCCACACCAACTTGACTGAGCCCTCAGCATCCCAGTCCTGCCCAAAGATCTTTGTCTTCCCCTCAAGTTACTCTGGGGCAAAAGAAGAAACCTAAAGTCTTCTTATGAGAAACTATAGTATCCTCCCCATTCTATAGATGGGGTATACTAAGGCCCAAAGAGGCTGAGTAGCTCATCCAAGGTTTTCCATTAGGGCAGTGGAAGAGTTAGACATCCGGGCAGGCAGCTGGATGTCTGTGAACTATCTACTTCTCTGTGAAATTAAAAAAAGGGAGCGGGGAGAGGGTGGTGGTAGAAGAGGCAACATTACAGTGCAAAGTGGTGTGGGAACTGGTTCTTGATGTTAGTCTCCTAGTCTTCTATGATATGTGACCTAGAAAGTTTGTGTTCTCTCTTTCCTAAAGAAATGAAGCAAATAAGACTCAGTCAGAAGACTTGTGTTGATTGCTTAAGATTGCTAAAGCAGAAGACAGTTCTAAACTCCCGTGGCATTAAAAAAGGCTTCTTTACAAGGAGGAATTTCAGTCTGGTCAGGCTTACTACTTGGAATGTTTTAGTTGTTGCTCCTAAATATATGGTTACTTATTTATGGAGGTTCAAGACGACGTTTTAGTGTCACAGACAAAGCTGCAGGGGAACACCAGTGGATGCTCAATTTATAAGAATGAATGAGTGAATTAATAAACTACTTCCTATCCCCGGAAGCTATAGGTTTTTTTTAGGTCACTGAGGCCAGGGACAAAGGACAGATGAGACTGTGATGCTTATATAACAGGAGGCAATTTGATGTCATAAGTTGAACTTAAAAAAATTAGTTTATGTGTATGTAGAAATTTTTGAAATGTTGTATCTTTGGCTATGTGTATTTTCACCAAAAAAAAAAAAAGAAGGTTGAGAAGTTAGAGGGTTGACATGTTGTGGGGTTGTTAACCAATGTCATAAAACAATATGTGTACTACTGTTTCATGAGAAGCTATTTGTTCTGTAAGCCTTCACCTGAAGTACAATAAAAAAAAAAAAATTAGTTTAGGCCAAAATATATTGCAGCCCTAGTCCCATCATCACCAGGAAAATCACACCCCATAATAAATGATCATTATTATCTAGGTGAATGGTTTACTTCTTTGAAGGTGGATCAGGAGGCTATGGGAAGCATTGTCAGGAGCAGCAGGCAAATAAGTCTGAGCATCAGATCTGTCCTTGATTCCGGTTATTTTTCCTCAGGGTCCCATCAAACAATCCTTCCTTCTGCTTCTGGGCCCTGAATAGTCTCCTAGAACTGGGGGAATTCATTAGGAACTTCTCTCAAAAGCAGGTCTCTTCCAGTGTCTTGGCACCAGGGATGCCACTCAGAGCTCTGTGACTCACCCAGGATCAAAGAAAAAGTACACAAGAATGAATGCACAGTCATGAGATGAAGGGATAGAATGCTGTGTGGAAATAAATGATTTTTCAGGCTCTATAACTCATACAAGATAACAAACAGAAGGGCATCATTGGAAAGGCCAATACCACAGCTGGTTTGAGAGTCTGATATAGGTCACTTGAACCTGCCTCTAGGCGATAAGGATCAGCCTAGTCATTCGTAACTACCCTTCATGTCACATTCTCCTGGCCAGGAAAAGTGAAGTAGTGCTGCCCAGAAATTCAATAAATGTTTATTGAGTTCTTACTCTGCGCCATACATTGTACTGGATACTTGAGATATGATAAAGGACAAAATAGACAAAGTACCAGTTTTTATGGAACTTACAAGGAAGGTGTTGTTAGGTACCATCAAATTGGTTCCAACTCATAGCAACCCTATGTACAACAGAATGAAAAGCTGCCTGGTCCTGTGCCACCCTCACAATTGTTGTTATGTTTGGGCCTGTTGTTGCAGCCACTGTGTTGCCCATCTTGTTGAGGGTCTTCCTCTTTTTCACTGACCTGCTACTTTACCAAGCATGATGTCCTTCTCCAGGGACTCGTTCCTCCTGGTAACATGTCCAAAGTACGTGAGATGAAGTCTCGCTATCCTTGCTTCTAAGGAGCATTCTGACTGTACTTCTTCCAAGACAGATTTGTTCATTCTTTTGGCAGTCCACGGTATATTCAACACTGTAATTCAAAGACATCAATTCTTTTTCTGTCTTCCTTATTCATTGTCCAGCTTTCACATGCATATGAGGCAATTGAAAATTCCATGGCTTGGGTCAGGCACACCTTAGTTCTCAAAGTGACATCTTTGCTTTTTAAGGCTTTAAAGAGGCCT
Source organism: Trichechus manatus latirostris (assembly GCF_000243295.1). Taxonomy (NCBI): domain Eukaryota; kingdom Metazoa; phylum Chordata; class Mammalia; order Sirenia; family Trichechidae; genus Trichechus; species Trichechus manatus. The sequence continues at coordinate 924,360 of NW_004444063.1, forward strand.
TTTGCAGCAGAATTGCCCAATGCAATACGCCATTTGGTTTCTTGACTGCTGCTTCTGTGGGTGGTGATTGTGGATCCAAGTAAAATGAAATCCTTGAAAACGTCAGTCTTTTCTCCGTTTATCATGATGTTACTTATTGGTCCATTTGTGAGGGTTTTTATTTTCTTTATGTTGAGGTGTAATCCATCCTGAAGACTTGTGGTCTTTGATCTTCATCAGTAAGTACTTCAAGTCCTCTTTGCTTTCACAAGCAAAGTTGTGTCATCTGCATATTGCAAGTTGTTAATTAGTCTTCCTCCAATCCTGATGCCGTGTTCTTCTTCATTTAGTCCCATTTATTCCTATTCTTCGCAATGTTATCCATAATTTGGTACGATTCACGCAGTCAAATGCCTTTGCGTAGTCAATAGAACACAGGTAAACATCCTTCTGGTATTCTCTGCTTTCAGCCAAGATCCATCTGACATCAGCAGTAATATCCCTCGTTCCACATCCTTTTTTGAATCCAGCTTGAATTTCTGACAGTTTCCTGTCAATGTACTTCTGCAACCATTTTTGAATTATCTTCAGCAAAATTTTACTTGTGGGATGCATAGCTAAGATGGCGGGCAGTCAGATGCTTCCTGTGGTCCCCCTTACAACAAAGACCCAAAGAAACAAGTAAATCGATTATATATGACAATCTAGAACTCCTGAACATCAAAGGCAAATTTGAAGAATCAGACTGAGTAGCAGGGGGAGGGAGAGACGGTTCAGAAGCAGCCAGGAGTTGCCAGATTTGACTTGGTGGGAACTGGTACCCTGCAGGCTGGATGGGCTGGCATGTACGGTGAGGCAGGCAGTGGCGCTTGGGACACATCTTCCGCATCGAGAGAGATCAAGCAGTGGAGAGTCTACTCAAGCCTCCAGAACCAGTGAAAAGTGGCATTCAATTGGCAAAAGATAAGTACATGAGTCTAACCCACCACATGGATCAAAAAACACCCTGTTTGGGAAGAACCTGTCTCTCATTTATCTGCCTCTTCCTCACTCTGAACCAGGTCCCAGGCCAGCTTCGGTGTTTACCAGAAGTAGGTCCTGTCATGCACCCTGATCTATTCTCCTGGCCTTGGAGAGGGAACAAATTAACAAATAGGGAGAAAATAATCTGCCAGCTCCCCTAAGCTGGGAGCTCAGGGAAGGCACAGCCCCTTTGCCTAGGCACAGGAATGAGGGGTCCATGGACTTTGAATGCCTTTCACCCCTGCATAGACCTGTGTGGGCCCATTTCAACAGTGTAGGCCCTCATTAGCACAATACAATAGGGTATATACCCGAAGCCTAATTCAACTGTCTCAGCTATGTGGGGGAGTGGCAGGTTCATGGCATTTGACACTGCTCTGCCCATTAAGCAGGGTCTCACCTACCCACATCAGGGGCCTGAGGACGGGTAGCTCCACCCATACCACCTAGCCACCTGCAACAGTGGCCCAAGAATAAGTGGTACCTCCCAATCCTTACAGCCAACAGCATTGGGTGCCCATAGTCCGGCTGCAGAACCCGCCCACGTATGCACTCTGGGGGAGAGGGACATGCTTTCCTCTCAAACACTCAGGGGTAGCCATCAGCTCCCTGCTTTCCTCAGCACGTAACCCCCTACTGCATCCAGATACCTGTGCCTACTTCAGTCACCCCTAGCCATCTAGGACTGTAGGTGAGAGCCTGCACCACACACTTGGTAACTGACTACCTGGACACCTGAGCTGAATCCATACAAGAGAAGTAAAAGGACTCCTGGCTCATATGCCTAGTAACAGATCTAACCACCTGGTGACAGGATGTTAGAGCTTCAAAGGTGCCAATAATCAAACTAGCTCACATGAGCCACCTATTTGAGCATAACAAAACAAGAAGTTAGGACACAGTAAGCAAACATAAAGTAAATAAATATAATAACTTATTGATGGCTCAGAGACAACAGTCAATATCAAATCACATAAAGAGGCAGACCATGATGGCTTCAGCAAGCTCCCAAAACAAAGAATCAAGAAATCTTCTGGAGGAAGAGAACTTCTTAGAATTACCAGAGGTAGAATACAAAAGATTAATATACAGAACTCTTCAAGATATCAGGAAGGAGATCAGGCATAACACAGAGCGAGCCAAGGAATACACTAAGTAATAAAGGAACTTAAGAAGAATATAAAAGAGCATAATGACAAATTTAACAGGCTGCAAAAATCCATACAGAGACAGCAAACAGAAATCCAGATGACTAACAATAAAATTTCAGAATTAGACAACTCAATAGAAAGTCATAGGAGCAGAATTGAGGCAATGGAAGTCAGAATTAGTGAGATTGAAGAAATAGCACTTGACAGCAACTTATTTGAGGAAAAATTAAAGTATTAAAAAAAATGAAGAAACCCTAAGAATTATGTGGGACTGTATCAAGAGGAATAACCTACGAGTGATTGGCATACCAGAACAGGGGGGATAACAGAAAATACAGAGAGAACTGTTGAAGATTTGTTGGCAGAAAACTTCCCTGGTATCATGAAAGATAAGAATGTATCTATCCAAGATGGTTATTGAACCCTACACAAAGTAATCCCAAAAGAAAGTCACCAAGACATATTATAATCAAACTTGCCAAAACCAAAGAGAGAGAATTTTAAGAGTGGCTAGGGATAAATGAACAGTCATCTACAAAGGAGAGTCAATACGAAAAAGCTCAGACTACTCAGCAGAAACCATGCAGGCAAGAAGGCAATGGGATGGCATATATAAAACCTTGAAGGAAAAAAATTGCCAGCCAAGAATTATATATCCAGCAAAACTGTCTCTCAAATATGATGGCGAAATTTGGGCATTTCCACATAAACAGAAATTTAGGCAATTTGCAAAAACGAAACCAGAATTACAAGAAATTCTAATGGGAGTCCTCGGGTTAGAAAATCAATAACATCAGATAACAACCCAAAACTAGAACACAGGACAGAGCAACCACATATCACCCCAGATAGGGAAGTCACAAAAATAAATCAAAGTTAAAAAACTGAAAATACAGAAACAGAGATGTCAATATGTAAAAGATGGCAACATTAAAACAAAAAAGAGAGACTAAAAAAATGTAGTCATTGATCTTTCATATGGAGAGGAAGTTGAGGTGATATAAAGAAATAAAAGATGGATTGAAATTTAGAAAAATAGGGGTAAATACTAGGGTAATCACAAAGGAAACTAATAATCCTACACATCAAAATAACTAATAAGAAAAACATAAAGACCCAGCAAATACAAAATCAACAACAATGAAAAAGATGAAAAGAAAATACTCAAAGAAAAACAACTCAGCATAGAAAGAAAATTAAGTGGAGTGAAGAAACTGTCCACAACACACACAAAAAGACATTAAAATGATAGCACTAAACTCTTACCTATCAATAATTATGCTGGATGTAAATGGACTAAATGCACCAATAAAGAGGCAGAGAGTGGCAGAATGGATAAAAATCATGATCCGTCTATATGCTGCCTAAGAGAGATACACCTTAGACTTCACGACACTAACAAACTAAAACTCAAAGGATGGAAAAAAAAATATCAAACAAACATCAATCAAAAAAGAGCAGGAGTGGACATATTAATTTCTGACCAAATAGACTTTAAAGTAAAATCCACTGCAAAGGAAGGACACCATATAATGATTAAAGGGTCAATACACCAGGAGGACATAAACATAATAAATATCTACACACCCAACGACAGGGCTCCAAAATACCTAAAACAAACTCTAACAGCACTGAAAAGAGAGAGAGGCAGCTCCACAATAATAGTAGGAGACTTCAACACACAACTTTCGGTGAAGGATGGAACATCCAGAAAAAAGCTCAAAATAGATATGGAAGATTTAAATGCCACAGTCAACCAACTTGATCTCATAGACATATATATAAAACACTTCATCCAACAGCAGCCAAGTATACTTTCTTTTCCAGTGCACCTGGAACATTCTCCAAAATAGACCACATATTAGGCCATATAGCAAGCCTTAACAGAATCCAAAGCATCGAAATATTACACAGCATCTTTCTGACTGTAAAGCCAAAGAAGTAGAAATCAGTAACAGAAAAAGCAAGGAAAAAACATCAAACACATGGAAACTGAACAACAGCTTGCTCGAAAATAAGTAAAGCATTACTAAAGAAGAAGAACAAAGTGAGAGGCCTCACACTACCTGATTGTAGAACCTGTTATACCACCACAGTAGTCAAAACAGCCTGGGACAGAACCAATGGGACAGAATTGAGAATCCAGATGTAAATTGATCCACCTATGAGCAGCTGATATTTGACAAAGGCCCAACGTCCGTTAACTGGGGAAAAGACAGTTTCGTTAACAAATGGTGCTGGCATAACTGGATATCCATCTGTAAAAAAAAAAAAAGGAAACAAGATCCATACCTCACACTGTGCACAAAAACTAACTCAAAATGGATCAAGTACCTAAATATAAAATCTAAAACAATAAAGATCATGGAAGAAAAAATAGGGACAACGCTAGGAGCCCTGATACATAACATAACCCGCATACAAATCATTACTAACAATGCACAAACACCAGAAGAGAAACTAGATAACTGGGTGCTCAAATCAAAGACTTACACTCATCAAAAGACTTCATCAAAAGAGTAAAAAGACAACTACAGACTGAGCACAGAACAAGGCCTCCTCAACCAGGCTGGAGGTGAAAACAGTCTTTTTAGTGGTAGTAATGGTTCAGTTGAGATCTTAACGCTGGAAGGCATCAACTAGCAGAAGAGTAGGAGAGAGGTAGGCTGCTTATTTTGCCAGGGAGAAGTGGGGGTTGAATTGATGAAAGAAAGCACGGCATCCTGAAGGAACGGCTTACAGTGTCAGTTTGGCTTGATCATATGTAGGGTTGGGTGGGAAGTGGGGCGGGGGGTAACTAGCTAAATAAAAGTGGCTAGAAAAGCAATTAGGGTCCACATCTTGTAGCACCTTGAAGCCCATATTAGGGACTTGAACTTTACCCCAAGAGCATTGTTTTGTTGTTAGGTGCCAACGAGTCAGTTCCAACTCTTAGATACCCTATGAACAACAGAACGAAACACTGCCCGGTTCTGCGCCATCCTTATGATTATTGTTATGCTTGTGCCCATTGTTGCAGCCACTGTGTCAATCCATCTCGTTGAGGGTCTTCCTCTTTTTCACTGACCCTCTACTTTACCAAGCATGATGTCCTTCTCCGGGGACTGATCTCTCCTGACAACATGTCCAAAGTATGTAAGACGTAGTCTCACCATCCCTGCTTCTAAGAAGCGTTTTGGTTGTACTTCTTCCAAGACAGATTTGTTCGTTCTTTTGGCAGTCCATGGTATTTTCAGTATTCTTCGCCAACACTACAATTCAAAGGCATCAGTTCTTCTTCAGTCTTCCTTATTCATTGTCCAGCTTTTGCGTGCATATGAGGCAATTGAAAACACCATAGCTTGGGTCAGGCTCATCTTAGTCCTCAAGGTGACATCTTTACATTTCAACACTTTACAGAGGTCTTTTGCAGCATATTTGCCCAATGCAGCGCATCTTTTGATTTCTTGACTGCTGCTTCCATGGGTGTTGATTGTGGATGTAAGTAAAATGAAATCCTTTTCAACTTCAATCTTTTCTCTGTTTACCATGATGTTGCTTATTGGTCCAGTTGTGAGAATTTTTGTTTTTTTATGTTGAGGTGTAATCCATACGGAAGGCTGTTGTCTTTGATCGTCCTCAGTAAGTGCTTCAAATCCTCTTCACTTTCAGCAAGGAAGGTTGTGTCATGTGCATAACACAGGTTGTTAATGAGTCTTTATCTAATTCTATGCACCGTTCTTCTTCATATAGTCCAACTTCTCAGATAATTTGCTCAGCATACACCAAGAGCATTAGGGAACCTTTTAAAGATTTGTATTTTTTAATTTTCTTGCACTGGCAGCAGGGCAGGTGTCTTAGTCATCTAGTGCTGCTATAACAGAAATACCGCAAGTGGATGGCTTTAACAAAGAGAAGTTTATTTCCTCACAGTCAAAGGCTAAAAGTCCAAATTCAGGGTGTCAGCTGCAGGGGAAGTCTTTCTCTCTCTGTCAGCCTTCTCATAAGTGTTCCCCCGGACTAGGAGATTCTCGGCGCAGGTACCCCTGTCCGAAGGATGAGCTCTGCTCCTGGCACTGCTTTCTTGATGGTATGAGGTCCCCCACTCTCTGCTTGCTTCCCTTTCCTTTTATCTCTTGAGAGAGAAAAGGTGGTGCAGGCTGCACCCCAGGGAAACTCCCTTTACATTGGAAGTGACCTGAGTAAATGTGGTGTTACAATCCCACCCTAATCCTCTTTAACATAAAATTACAATCACAAAATGGAGGCCAGCCACACAATTCTGGGAATCACGGCCCAGCCAAACTGATACACACATTTTTTGGGGGACATAATTCAAACCATGACAGCAGGGAATGGGTTGGGAGCAGAAATGAGGCAGAATGACTGTGAGAACCTACTGGAATTATCTGGTCAAGGTGCAAGTGAGACCTGGATTTGTGCAGTGGTTGCAGAGATGGGGAGAAAACAGTCAAGAGGTGCATAGGAATTCATTGCCAGTCTTGGTGATGTTTGACTTTCAAATAGAAAGTCATTTCAGCTCTAAGCTCAGCAGGAGGTCTTCTTTACCATACTTGTCCTGGCTGGACTTGCAAAGCCTCCTGCCAGCAGCTTCCTGGCTTTGGCCTGGACTATCTGGTAGCTTGTTTCTGAAACCCTTTTCTTTCTCCCCTATTATCCACATAGAAAGATTAAAGCTTATGGGGTACCTGGTTCCCAACTTTTATTCTTGTAAGTAAAGGAGGACTAATGCACTGACTAGAGTCTCAGGTCAGCCCAGGCTCAGGTGAGCAATCTCAGATTCTACCCTGTTGGAGGGTAGAGTAGTTTTGAAAAATACGAGGCAATCTGGAGTGGTGCTGGGGTCCCAGAAGCTCTGGAAGGAGCAGGGAGGTGGTCCCCACTGCAGCACTAGGTCCTGGCCCTGGGGGCGTCTCATTGCCGGGCTGCCTCCAACAGGATTCTTGACTTATCTCAAGATGCTCCCTTCTCCCTGGAAGCTCAGATGTCAGGGGTGTGACTGCTCATTTCCTAGCCAGAAGCTGAGATGCTCGGCCTGACCTCTGAGGAGAGGGCTCTCCTTGTGCTCTTGGGAGCCCTAGAGAGCCAGCCACATTCTCTGACATCAGCCTGGCTGTTGGTAATTTGGGAAGAAACAGGAAAACACCCGCCTGCTCTCATTGCTCCCTCTACCGGACATTTACTTCTTTAATTGCTGTTAAACAATTAGCAAATGGCTCATTTATGTCTAGATGCAGAAGAGAGATGCAGAATTAAGAACTGCTGTGAAGGAAAATGTTTCTCTTGTTTTCTGAGTGTGCATACGTGAGGGAGGGGTAGTGAGAGAGCTTGCTTTACAGGCTTGGCGTTTCTTTCAGCATATTGTCGCTGCATATTATATTATTTTCAGAGTCATTTTAATAGTTTCCAACAATTGCTACGAAGTAAAGGTCATGTTTGAAGTTCTTGGCAAATGGAGTCTCTGTTGGCCGGCATTTCCCAAGAACAGGCTGTTCTGAGGGTTACAGCAAATCTATAGAGTGTGGATTTGTTAGACTTCTCAAGATGGCTTCAAGCTCAGTGTGTCTTCTGAATCTCCCCCAGACTTTATGACCTGTGACCTTGACAGGTGTGGAAGGTTTTTATGTGTGGCTACTCTTCTTTGTTTTTAGACAGAGTTGAGGCAGTCAGTATTTTCAAAGATATTTTTGGATAGTCCTGCCTCCACTGGACCTCTAGGGTGAGAATTATCTTCACTTGTAATGGCTCATTGGTGAGCGTCTTGCTTCTGACTAAACAGAAAATAAAATTATTGGAAACTGAGGGTGGAAGGCCTGCATTTGCACTTTGTGTACGTCAGCAAGCTGGAGCACAACAACAATAGTAATGGCACTAAGAATAAAAGTAGTTGCAGCAATTAGGCAGACATTGGATGCTCCCATCTGTGCAGGCTTGTGGGGAATAACCAGAAGTAAAAATCCCTGTCCACGTCGTGCTGTCAGGTGGTTGGGGAAGAGAAGTCATGCACACATAGACCACAGTGGACACCAATGGTCTGATGAGGGATCCAGGCAGTAGATTCTAGATGATTTTAAAGAAAGGAGATTGGCTTTCATTATTTTAATTTTCTGTTGCTTAAGAAAAGTCAACAATAGAGGTTTTATGACTTTGGAGAAATACTCCATAGCATTTAACCAACTCTAAGCAATTTTCCCTTGTAAATTAAACATTTTGAGATCTGTGGCAAATTCTTCACCATAGATGCACCAACTTTGCCTTTTCCCTTCAGGCCTTACTCATTTTCAACTGAAACCCTGGTGGCATACTTGTTAAGAGCTATGGCTGCTAACCAAAAGGTCGGCAGTTTGAATCCACCAGGTGCTCCTTGGAAACCGTATGGGGCAGTTCTACTCTGTCCTTTAGGGGTTGCTATGAATCAGAATCAACTTGATGGCAATGGTTTTGGTTTTGGTTTTTGGTTTCCTCACTCTGGTCTAGCCAAATATCGTTTGATAATGAGAGCTAATATGGTATGAGAAGTTTTAACTATTAGTTTAATTAGAGTTCTTGCCTAGTTTTGTTATTATCGGGCATATTTATCTTGGATTATGATTTATCCTCCCAGAGCCTTTGTTTTCATCCTCTTTTCTCCTTCACAGGGCTGTTGGATGGAGCAAGTGTGACTAATGTTAACAATATCAATGGTGTTTTAGAATATAAGTTCTGACTGCTATAACAAAACCCAAATGAAACAGATAAAATAAATTTTATTTTTGTCTTATGTAAACATTCTAAAGGTAAGCTGCCTAGGCCTGATACAGTGGCTCCGTAAGGTTGAGGACCCAGGATTCTTTTAACTTGTTGTTCTGTCATTCTCAGCAATTGGAATTGTCGAGCTTTGGCCTCTGGGTCCAAGATGGCTGCTGCACTCCAGTCAGCATAAAGGAGGAAAGAAAATGGGACACAAGCCAGAAGTCACATATGTCACTTTTGCTCACATCCTGTTAGCCAGAACTGATTCACAAGGCCATACCAAGCTGTAAAGGAAACTGGGAAATGTACTTTTTATTCTGGAAAGCTATATACTCAGCTAAAATTTGAGAGTTCTATTGTTAAAGGAAGGACAGATGGATATTAGGATTGTCTAGTAGTCTCTGCCACAGTAATATTTTAAATAGTAATAATAACGACAACATCAGCAGTACTTAATTATTGGATATGTGTTAAGTACTGTGGCATTGTGCTAAGTGCCTTTCCCTGTACTTTTTTTTTTTTTTAATTCTCACAACAAACTTATGAGGTCCCAAATTAAATATGAGAAAACTGAGGCTATAAAAATTTCCAAAGCCAAAACTAGTAGCAGAGCAGATATTTGAACCCCGGCCTGACTCTAGAGTCACAGTCTTTACGTCCATGAGTGAAAATTCATCAGAAAAGTAATGTAAAATACCACTGTATTATCAGAATGCTTTTGATTTTAGGTGACAGAAACATAACACAAGTGTAGCTTAAACCAAAAAATGAGAATTTACTGGCATGCAAGGCTAGAAAGTACATCGGAGTAGTAGCCAGGCCTCAGAGATAGGAGAGGAAATTCAGTGTTGACAGCACTCCTTCTGTCTCTCATCTTTGCTTGTCTCTGCTTAGCTTCACTCTGCGAAGAGGCTTTCTCCCCTTTGCAGGGAGTATGGATTTTGACAGCCCAAATTCATTTGCTCCCAGTCTAGAAACTACAGATGAGAGGAAAAACCTCCTTTTACCAGTGTCTGTGTTTCCTTACCTAGAAAAAGATTCCAGTTGGCTTTTTTTGAATCACATGTCCATCCCTTACCCAGATACTATATCCAGGCTTATATGGTTCTGTGACTGTCCTGCCTTGGTCACATGACCCTCTCCACACTCCCACCCCCTTTACTTGTGATCAAAGGTAATATATACATAC
>NW_004444063.1:942891-957300 GCF_000243295.1 Trichechus manatus latirostris
AGCAGGGCAGGTCTAGCTGAAGAGGAGTTACTGGGACGGGTTGTTTGTGGCACTTACTACAGCCACCAGGGCGGGTCAGTAATCAGTGCAGGGCAGGTTCCTGTAAGCCATGCCTGTGCTGCTTGTTGGTGTGATGTTAAGTGGACGGTGCAGGTAGGCAGGATATAGGGTAGAGATTGTTATTTGTGGAGCTAAGTTGGATATTTGAGAGACGAGAGAGGAACAGGAGACAAAAACATACAAAGAAACAAAAAAGTGTGCTAGGGGAGCTTGCTGTTGGAGTGGAGAGATGAGAGACTATGAAATGGAGAAGAACAAAAAGGGGAAGAAGAAGGAAAAAAAAGAAAAGAATGAATAAATAAAAATCAGAAAGGAAAAAGAACAACAAGGCTCCCAGGGATCACCCCGGTGCAGCTATGAGGTCTGGGGAAGTTGTTCTCAGGTGTTGCAGTACAGCCTGGCTAGAAGGCCTAGAGGTATTCAGCGCCAGGTATTCAGGGAACAGAAAGAGAAGGAAGGCATGGAGAGATGAGAAATGAGTAATGAAGAAAGGCAAAAAGGGAAAAAGGGAAAAAGGGAAAGGAAATCAAAACAAATTAAAAAAAAAAGAACAAGAAAAGCCCCCAAGAAAACAGAAAAAAAAAAAACCCACGAATAAAGAAATGCCCTCAGGGATTTATCTGCGAGTCTGCGCAAGCCGAGGGGGTAGATTCCAAGTCACGCAGCACCGTCCAGCCAGAATGGGCTCCCAACTGAAGAAAAGGAAAAGAAAACAAACAAACAATTCAAAATAAACAAAAGCCCCGGGATCCCACCATCGTGGCAGCCCAGACGGGGAGGCAGTTCCACACTCGAATGGAGCTCCGCAGCTCCTCAGGAAGAAGCAAAGATGGTGCACGGAGCCAGGTATTTGAGCGAAAGGAGGGAGAGGTGGTGAGAGTAAGGAAAAAATCAAAAGAAGCGGGAAAAAAAGCAACACCAGCAGCCAATAAATGGCACTCAGAGAGCCGGCCAGTGCGGGCGGGTGGAATCCAAGCAGCTGGTGCTTCCTGGACAAGAGAATGTGCCTGGGGGAAGCAGAGGAGGCTTAGTGGGGGTAAAGAAGTGTGGGAGGTGGGAAAGCGTATATTGCAGATTGCCAGTTGTTCTGTCTCCTGCTGGAAGCTCCGTGAAGCTGCATTCTCATACCCCTTATTTGCTGGTCTTTGATAGGAGTCCGTGATGGCGGACCCACGCTGCGTTAGCTGATAGGGGACCTCTGCATGAATCTCTCCTCGCTCTCTGTTCTCTGTCAGTTTTCTCACTCCATTGGTGCTTGGCTGAGTTCTTTATCTCTTCATTTGATGTTTTAGGGTTTCAGGATTGCTGTTTTCTCTGTTTGGCTTAGTTTTTCGGATCTTTCCTGCGGAGGGACGGCATGGTGCTTCTGCCTAGAGCTCTATTTTGCCGGATGTCCCCTATATATATTTTTTTTGAAGAAGAAGAAAAGGAAGGAAAGCATATATGTTGGACTGAGTAAAATCTAAAAAGTAGTGTACCACACAGTCATCTTTATAAATAAATACATTAGCCTCATTAAAGACTTCAGCTAAATGACAACAGTTTGAATAGATAAGAACAGATTAAAGCACACTGTGTTTTTAGGAATGACAGGTATAGAGGGGCATATAAGCCAAGATCTTCATACTACACATGCTATCTATCTAGTTAAAAAGAAAGTTCATCTAAAATAAAATCAAGTGTCACTTTAATTCAGAATTCTTTAAAATCGTTTGGCCTAATGCATTCACACTTCCTCCTGATCATGGGGCACATCTGTCCTCGGTTCTAGTATTTCCTTCTTCTTAAAACATGCCAGGGTAAGACAGTCTTTTTGGCTCCTGAAGATAAACTTTCAGGCAAAATGGTTATTGTGACATTTTCAGAAAGCACAGATGTTCAGACACCGTCCACGGTGAAAAATGCATCCACAGAATTTACACAGACTACTTCAACATGCAGATTAGTCATGAAGTTAGAACAGAAGGAAGCAATTCAACTAATTATTTTACCACTTATTTCTATGTTCTATATGCAAACATGTATTTAAGCAAGATTCGAAGAATAGGCTTTCATTTCTTCTTTTCAAATGCCTTGAGAAGAATACCAGGTAATTAGTTAGTGCTTTTGTTAAAAATGTATTAGGAAGAGTAACCTTCTTGCTGTCAGTTCTGTTCAATGCACAGTTAAGCCTTTTGATAAAGCAATTACCTGAACACCATGTTGCTCTTCCTCAGCTCATCAGGTAGATGAAATTAAGGATTAGGTAAAATTGCACAGTGTGTGAGGTCTCTGCCTAGTAATCCTTTAAAAGATGGAAAGGTCCCTGGCCAAAATGAATATGCACTGTGCTATAAATCTAATTAAATCATCACAAGCAGCTTTAATTAAGTTCACGATCATGTTGCTTTTGTTTTTCTTTAAAAGAAACAAAATAGTCCCTGTTGATATACTGTTGAAATGAGTAGTCAGACCTCTTCATGACATTTTCCAAGAGAACATTTCTTCAGCACCTCCCTCTCCCCGCAAAAAAAAAAAAAAAAAAACCAAAAATCAGTTGTCAGTCAGTTGATTCTGACACGTGGCAACCTCGTGTGTGTCAGAGTAGAACTGTGCTCCATAGGGTTTTTAATCACTGATATAGCAACATTATTTGTAATAACACAAAACTGGAAACCTCACAGATGCCTGTCAACAAGTGAATGAACAAACAGGCATGGTATATATCCATACAATTGAATACTACTCAGCTGTAAAAGGAATGAACTCTATGCATGCAGCATAAATGAATATTAAAGTATGTTGAGTGTTAGAAGCCAGATCAAAAATAAAACATATGGTTTGATTCTATTGATATAAAACTTTAGAAAATGTAAAATAATCTATAGTAACAGAAAGCAGAACAGTGCTTGCCTAAGGAGGGCGGGGGCAACAGGTGAAGACAAGTAGGAGAGAAGAGTTACAAAAGGAAACTTCCGGGTATAATGGATATGTTAATTATCTTGATTACAATAATAGCTTCTTATATACATATATATGTATATATATATTTAAAAAATCAAAATACTAAACCTGTTGCCGTCAAGTCAATTCCAACACATAGCGACCCTATAGACAGAGTAAAACCAGCCCGTATGATTTCCAAGGAGCCACTGGTGTATTTGAACTGCCAACCTTTTGATTAGCAACCAAGATCTTAACCACTGCACCACCAGGGCTCCATATGTATATATATTTATAGATACATATATATGTATATATGTTTATGTATACATATGTATTATGTATATATGTTTATGTATACATATGTATGTATATATGTTTATGTATACATATGTATATGTTTATGTATACATACGTATGTATATATGTTTATGTATACATATGTATGTATATATGTTTATGTATACATATATATGTATATAATATTTATATATGAGGAGCCCTGGTGGCACACTGGTTAAGCACTTGGCTGCTAATTGAAAGGTGGCCAACTCAAACCCACCTGTCACTCTGTGGGAGAAAGATTACAGCCTTGGAAACCCTATGGAACAGTTCTACTCTGTGCTATAGGGTCACTATGAGTAGGAATCAACTCAGAGGCAATGGATTTTTTTCTTTTTTTTGGTATAGGAAACCTGGTTGCACAGTGGTTAAAGTGCTTGGCTGCTGACCGAAAGGTTGGCACTTTGAATCCACCAACTGCTCTGCAGGAGAAAGATGTGGCAGTCTGCTTCCAGAAAGATTACAGCCTTGAAAACCCTATGGGGCAGTTCTACTGAGTCTTATAGGGTCTCTATGAGTCAGAATCCACTCAATGGCACACAACAATGTATATATATATATATATATATATATATATATAAATACATTTATCAGAACTCATTAGACATTTTAAATATGTACAATTTATTGTATGTCAATTATACTTCAATAAAGCTATTTAAGAGGAGCCCTGACGGCGCAGTGGTTAAAGTCATCAACTACTAACTGAAAGGTCAGTGGTTCGAAACCACCAGTGGCTCCATGGGAGAAAGATGTGGCAGTCGGCTTCCATAAAGATTATAGCCTTGGAAACTCTTTGGGGTCCCTATGAATCAGACAAAGGCAGTGGGTGTGATTTTTGTTTTAAAGCTATTTAAAAACTTCAAAAAACAAGAGATGGACAGACCTGTGGAATATGGCCAGGGGTTAGGACATTCTTTCTGTTACCCATATTTGTTCCCATGTTTCTCTTTTTTGAAGCTGGCATCTTCCATCATGTAGAAAGCTCTCACTTTGTTGTCTCATCTAGTCTGAGTAATGTCGGAAAATAAGGTTGACACTATTCAAAGATTTTTCCAGTGAAAAATTGAAAGATAAAAAGATGCAGAGTTACCCTGAGATTGCCTGAACACTCAATCACTCTGGGTTCTCTTTTCCTGGAGAATTCTCTGTACTTGAAGTGGGTTCTGGATTTTAACCTTTTGGTGATCCAATTATTTTCTGCTTTGAGTTTTTTGTTGTTACCATGTGTCATGGATTGAATTGTGTCCCCAAAAAATATGTGTGATCAATTTGACTAGGCCATGATTCCAAGTATTGTGTGATTGTCTACCATTTTGTCATCTGATGTGATTTTCCTGTGTGTTGTAAATCCTACCTCCATGATGTTAATGAGGTGGGATGGGCGGCGGTTGTGTTGTGAGGCAGGACTCAATCTACAAGATTGGATTGTGTCTTGAGATATAAAAGAGAGAAGTGAGCAGAGAGACGGGGACCTCATACCACCAAGAAAGCAGCACCAGGAGCAGAGCATGTCCTTTGGACCCGGGGTTCCTGCATGGAGAAGCTCCTAGTCCAGGGGAAGATTGATGAGAAGGACCTTCCTCCAGAGCCAACAGAGAGAGAAAGCCTTCCCCTGGAGCTGATGCTATGCATTCGGACTTGTAGCCTACTAGACTGTGATAAAATAAATTTCTGTTTGTTAAAGTCATCCACTTGTGGTATTTCTGTTATAGCAGTACTAGATGACTAAGACACCATGTGTTTTCGTTAATGGAAGCATGCCGAATCATTGAGTTTGTCTGAATTTTTGGTAGGTAGTATGGATTTTTTTTCTTGCCCCCTCCCACAAGCCTACCCTAAGTGGTACATATGAAATACCACTAATTATGCCCCAGAGTCCCCACTGGGGTCTATTGGTATGTATGTGTAACAAGTAAAAATTCTCACAATTTCTATTTTCCCTACCAGAAATTCAGACACCTCATACAATACCCTGTAAAAACAGTAATTTGCGGCACATGCCCATTTCTTCGGTTTCAAACAGTCATAAAGGCTCCCGCCTTGTGACAGTGTGCATTGTCAGTGGTACAGTAGCTTCCCAATAAACCCCAGAGGCTGAATAAGTTCATGGTCGCTATATGTACCACCAAGTATGAAAGGGTTTTAATATCCCTTTGGGTATAAAACTTACTTTCAATTGTTGGTATTGCCCTCCTGCCCCCTCTTTGAACAGATGAGGTCTTGGGGGACACAGCAGCCATTGGAAGGGCACCAAATAGTGGCTGGGATTGCAGAGAGCAGGACTCCTGCGTGGTCCGTGGAGGTGCGCATTGGTGACCTCTCAGAGAAAGGCTGTTTGAGTGGGAGGGACAGTTAAGGTTCATTGTATAGAAAGAAGAAACTATAAAAAGTATACAAATTTCTGGAGACAGGAATCAGTGGTCAGTGCAGGTGAGAGAATAGTGACTTGTTTGATGTGGACTCTCAGCCTAAAGTGACAAAGCCATTAATCCTGTAGGTGGCAGGGGAAAAAGGGACATGGCACCTCTGAAGACCACCTGATTGGAAGGGGCTGCTTTGTTCTTTTACTTTCCAGGCTTTCAGGTGTCCTTCACTGATTCTCAACTCAGACCTCCAGGTCCCCAGAGATGAAAGAAGCACGGGCTTTTCTGGTGCCTTGCTTCTGGACACTCTTCCAGGGTGGCCCTTGTGCCAGGACCATGCTGAACATTGGGACTGTGCCCAGTGAGGAAGACAGACATGTAAACATAGATAGTTTCTGCTCAGCAAGGTGAGGGGTGTGGTAGAGGTATGGGCAGGGTGAGGTGTTGAGTGGGAGGACAGAGGAAGGGTTGGCAGCTCAGTGTCATGGTTAAGAGCTTGTGCTCTGAAGCTGGATGGCATAGACTCAAATCTCAGCTCAACTTGTTAGCTATATGACCTCAAACAAGTTATGTAACCTCTCTGTGCTCCAGTTTCCTTGTCTACAAAATGGGGATAATGCTAATACGTAGCTCAAAGGGTTTTTGCAAGGGTTAATTATTACATATTAAATTCTTAGAACAGTATCTGGTACATAGATAAGCTATCTATAAATATTAGTTGTTTTCTCATCCCGCAAAGAAGTCCGAGGAAACCAGAAGACCTCCCTCCGGCCCCAGTGACCCATCTTTTCATCACACCTTCCATTTTCCTTATGAAGTCGTTTCTACCTCCTACTCGCAAGTGCTATGGGATCATTCCATGTTCTTAACTATGGAGGAGGTAGCAGTGATAATGAGAGCAGATATCTCTAGTTGAGGGCACTCTCTGTACCAAGCACTGGCTGGAACAAGGATTTTTCATACTCATTATTGGTCTGCCGGCAGCATCTAACATGGTAGACACTCAAGCTGTTGGTATGAAATGGTGTGAAATGGCGCTCAGGTTCATTTTAATTCATTCAGTCAACACGTAGTGTAGTGAGCATTGGACCAAAGCAGGTACTTGTTTCAGGTGTGGCTGAGTTCCTGTCAGTGAAATCAGGGTGGGCTTGACTTTGTAATGATCTTCCACAGATTGAGGTGTAGTGGGAAGTGGATAAAAACCTACATTACATTGCAGGTAGGAATGTTTCTTGCACACTCACTGGTCTACCTACCTCGCCTCAAGATCACCCCATCCCCACTATTCATTCATTCATCAGATGCCTGTTGAGCCCCCTCTAATGTGCTCAGCACTTGAAGAAGATGCTGAGGCCACTGGGCAAAGCTAGCTACACTTTTTAGATCTTGTGGGTAGCCATTCAGGCTTTACTGGGATTCCCAAGCCAGGGTTCACATATCTCTCAGACAGTGCCCTGTTGGAGGACTAAGTGACTGGCAGCTTTGGTTGTTGGGCTGATTACTCCCGTGCTGGAGGGGATGGACAGAAGTGTGATCCTACCCAAGTCTGCTAGATATGTAAGTGGAGCAGACAACTGGGCTTAGGCCGGCTGTTGCCTCTGAAGCCCCCCACCCTAAGAAAGTAAGCAAAGGTAGCACTTCTGCTCACAGGCCAGAGACCAGGGTCTGCTCCAGAATCCTGTCTAGGAGTCAGATTCAACTTCTCTGACCTGAGCATCATACTCAGCTCCCCCATGTTTGCTGTTGACCACTGTTAAATGTGACCCTCATGAACATCAGTACCCATACCACACAGAGTGCTGGCTGTGCACTGCATGCTGTGCTGAGCATATGACATGATGTTACTTAATTCTCACACTAACCCTATGAGATAGACCCCTCATTCAGGTAATGAAGAAGAAAGAGAGCTCATACGTGGAGAAGCCAGGCTTCAGCACATACCTCTCTGACTCCCAACGTCCAGACAGTAGTCAAGTGTTCCCCACACTGTTTAATTCAATCTAATAGCACTACTCCAATTCAGAAAAACCTGGGAGAGATTGAATCCAGTTGGAATTGGCAGGAACATTGGATTTTGAATATGTTTAAATAATTTTTTTTCCCCCTAACTTTCAAGAACTAATATGGCTTCAGACTGAGGGTCTATTAATCCTGCCTTGGCAAATCAGCACAGATAATGGCTTGGGCTGGCTCACATCGATTTCTGCTGCTATGATTATTTGTTCTCAGCTATCAAAGCAACCTCATTTCCTAAGTAGTCGAAATGTTCCTCTTGCAGTTGTAGCTGCATTAATTCCTCCACTTGAGTGGACCCTTTCTTTCCCAGGCTGGTAGTTGGATGACCTCAAGCACAGCCCAGGATGGTGTTTCACAAAGTCCTTCATCAAGACAAGCCCAGGGTGTCTGTGTGCCAGTGGGGGTGAGGTGGAGGGCTTCGTCCCCGTAGATGATGATTGGCCCCATTGGCACTACCTCTGTGCAGGGACATCTCTCAAGTACCTTGCTCAGAAGTCGTCGTCGTGGAAACTGTTTTTATTTTTGCCATGAGTAGTGGCCATTGTTTCATTGCAACCACTTGGAAAGAGTAGAGTACCCACCCCTGAAAAATGAGTAAGGCACATTACTGAGCAATTTCAGGGGCCGCTGCAGACGGCCAGAGCCTGAAGATAGGGTGGCCCACGTGGTGCCCCTCGGGGAGGCCGCATTCACACCATTCTGTTCTCGTATCATATAAACAGAGTGCTTCTGTCACACACTCCTGGTGCTGACAGTGCTGACGGCCTCCCAAAGTCTTCTCTCCTTGCTGACTTTACCCCTTCAATGAGGGCAGCTACCCCTCCCTCCCTACCACCCGCCCACTCAGCCACCTACCCACCTAGCTTCTTCTGTACTGTTGGAAGCTGGTGCTGCGGGGTCGGAGTAGGGGTTCCTGAGGTTACTTGGTTTTCACAGCTCACAGGTTTTCTTGATTGCATGTTTTGTAGATCCACATTTTTATCCCTGTAGCTGTCATTTTTCTTGACCTGCTATTTCAGTCACTCAAAATAGAATTACTGTATTGCTTTGGAATTTCTCAGGCCTCTTTCCTTCATAAAGTTTCCATCAACCTAAGGATAATAATAACTAATGATAAGAATGAGAACCACAGCTGATATTATCGAGCTCCTTGCTGGCAGGGCCTGGATCTCATAGGAATAGTGTCAGTTGCCCCATGTGCAGCACTGAAACGCTGTGCCAGGGGCTTCCCTGGCGTTTGCTGCTCACTATCCTATTGGTCCTCACAGCAACCCTGGGGCTCGACACTTTTGCCCTCATTTTACAGATGAAGAAACTGACACTCAAAAATATGGTTCCTTTCCTAAGGTTGTGAAGCCCTAAGTGACAAGACTGCAGTCTGAACTCAGATTTGTCTGAACCCAAACTCTTCAGTCTTTTCTCTATACCTGCGAAATATTCAACTGTTCTGGACTTAATAGCGATGAATAGTAATAGTGTGGTACATTTATAGAGTGGCTTTTTAATGGCCTACTAGAACTATTCACTCAGCTATCTGATGGGCATCTTATATTCAACAGGGTCAAAACAGAATTCCTGATTCTTCTCGTCCACCAGTGTGTCCCCAGTTTGCTGATGACTCTACTCTGGACCCGACCCAGTGACTCAGGCCAAAAACTTCAGAGTCGTCTTTGATTCCTCACTTTCTCTCATCTTCTTCAGCCAGTCCATTAGCAAGCCTTGTCCTCTTATCTCTAAAATATATCCTGATTTTGACTGCCCATCACCATTGCTTCTCCCACAACACTGGTGTAACCACTGTCTTCTTGTACCTGGACCATGCATGGCATCCACACTGGTCTCTCTGCTTCCATTAGTGCATGTTCTTCACAGAGCAGCTGAGTGAGCACTTAAAATCCTCCAGTCATTTCTCATCACTTGTAGAATAAAGTCAAAATTCCTTACCCTGTTCCACAAGTCCTTTGTGATCTGGCCCCTGATTTACCCTGTCTTACCATGTCTTATGACTGTCTTTCCTTTCATCACTCTTCCCCAACCACTTTGGCTTGCTTTTTCCTTCCAACATGCCAAGCTTGTCCCACATCAGGTTTTTTTTTTTTTAATTTATTTCATTTTTTGTTGTTGAGAATATACACAGTAGACCATACACCAACAATTTCTACAGGTACAATTTAGTACCTTGATTACATTCTTCAAGTTGTGCAGCCATTCTCACTTTCGTTTTCTGAATTGTTCCTCCCCTATTAAAATAAATTCACTGCCCCTACATTTTCTATCTAATCTTTTGAGTTGCTATTATTAGTTTGATCCTATATAGATAGTTCTTAAAAGAGCACAGTGCTCAAGACAGACATTCTTTACTAGTTAACCTAACCTGTTGTTTGGTTTTGAGAAGACTCCATGGGATATTTTGGTGTAAGGTTTAAGATTTAAAGAGTATCTGAGGGCAGTAGTTTCAGGGGTTCATCCAGCCTCCATGGCTCCTGAAAGGCTGGATTCCATGAGAATTTAAAATTATGTCCTACAATTCCCCCATTTTAATCAGGATTCTTCTATAGAATCTTTGATCAAAATGTTCAGTAATGGTATCCAGGCACCATCCAATTCTTCTGGTCTCATGCCAAAAGAGGCAGTTGTTCATGGAAGCAATTAGCCACACATTCCAACTCCTCCTCCTATTCCTGGCTCTCCTTCTTCCTCTGTTGCTCCAAGTGAATAGAGGCCAATTGTTATACCTTAGATGGCCGCTTGCAAGCTTTTAAGATCCTAGGTGCTATGCAACAAACTAGGAGATAGAACAGGAGCACTGTACACAATATTATGCCAGTTAACTGGGATGTCCCATGAAACCATGACCCTAAACCTCCAAATCAAGAAACCAAAATTCACAAGGTGTTTGGTCTTACATAAACAGCCTCAGCAGCTGATCTTCTTCTTGTTGTTGTTGGAAATATATGTATCATACAACTTTTGCCAATTCAACTTTTAACAGATGTACAACTTATTGACAGCAATTATGTTAATGGTGTGTAACCTTACCCTTAATCAATGCAATTTTCCCATCACCATAAACCAAAACTCAGTAACACAGACATATGCACATCAGTGTTCATTGCAGCATTATTCACAGTAGCCAAAAGGTGGAAAAAACCTAAATGCCCATCAAAGAATGAACGGGTAAACAAAATGTGGTATATACCTACAATGGAATACTATTCCGCCAGAAAGAGAGATGAAGTCTTGATAACATGCTACAACATGAATTGAGCTTGAAGACTTTATGCAGAATGAAATAAGCCAATCATAAAAGGATAAATATTGTATGACCTCACTTATATAAAAAGATAATAAAAGGCAAATGTATAGAGACCAAAGTTTATTAGTGGTTACTAGGGGTGCGAGGGAGGAAGAAAGGGGGATGTTATGGTTTATGGACCACATCAGATTTTTATGCATTTTTCCTCTGCCTGAATGCTGTTCCCCCACAACTTTGCATGACTGGCTCCTTCTCATCCTTCAGATCTTAGCTGAAAGGTCACCTGCTCTGAGAGACCCTCCCTTACCACCACACAAGTGACCCAGCCTCACCTTTAGTTACTCTCTAGCCTGTTGCTCTGCCTTCTTTTCTTCATATCAATTATCAGCATCTGAAATCATCTTATTTCACTTGCAGCTCAAGACTGTAAACTCCATGAAGGCAGGGACCATGTCTGTGTTGTTTCCTGCAGAGTTTCTAGAAAACTGTTTATCACGTGGTAGGTTCTTGTCTTGGTCATCTAGTGCTGCTGTAACAGAAATACCACAAGTGGATAGCTTCAACAAAGAGAAATTTATTCTCTCACAGTCTTGTAGGTTACAAGTCCAAATTCAGGGCGTCAGCTCCAGGGGAAGGCTTTCTCTGTTGGCTCTGGAGGAAGGTCTTTGGCATCAGTCTTCCCTTATTCTGGAAGCATCTCAGCACAGGAACCTCATGTCCAAAGGGCACGCTCTGCTCCTGGCGCTGCTTTCTTGGTGGTATGAGGTCCCCATGTCTCTCTGCTCACTTTTCTCTTTTATATCTCAAAAGAGATTGACTTAAGACACTACCTAGTCTTGTAGACCTCATCAATATAACTGCCACTAATCCATCTTATTACATCATAGTGATAGCATTTACAACACATAGGGAAATCACATCAAGTGATAAAATGGTAGACAGTCATACAGTATTGGGAATCATGACCTAGCCAAGTTGATACACACATTTTTTGGGAGACATAATTCAGTCAATGAGAGTGCTCAATAAATATCTGTGAATGAGTCAGATTATATATACATACAGTGAAATCTGTGATAGTCGGAACTCTACGGGACTGTCTTGTTTTTCTGGGTCTCACAAGCTTTTTGCTTTTGACAGGGTGCAGTCTTACCACTTTTCTGTCACTCTGTATTAGTGGAAAGTATTTGAGTTTTCCTTCTCTGACAGGTTTGTGCCTTACACAGGTTCCATAATTTCAAGAGTTCTCAAAATGTAGCTGCTGCTGGGTGGAGATTGGACTTCCTTCAGTCCAGAATCTCTTGGGAGCTGAGGGAAGACTCTACCCTTCTTCAGCCCCCTTATGAGGATGACAGCCTCTTCTGATTGCTCTTCCAGTGACCCAGAGAGACAGGGAGAATACAGAATTGTGATGCTAAATATAAAGATGCTGTAATTGCTCAAACACTGATATATATGCAAGCCATACATGCCTGAAAGAGGCAGGAGAACTGGTTGGGAGTGACCAGCAGTGCTCTTGTCCATCAGTCCATCCATTCATCTATCTGTTCTTCCATTCAACTTTTCCTCTGTATGTTCTGAGTACTGTTGTTTTTGTTAGGTGCCATTGAGTCAGTTCCGACTCATAGCGACCCTGTGTACAACAGAACGAAATGCTGCCGGGTCCTGCTCCATCCTCACTATCATTGTTATGCTTGAGCCCATCGTTGCAGCCACTGTGTCAGTCTGCCTCATTGAGGGTCTTCCTCCTTTTTGCTGACCCTCTACTTTACCAAGCATGATGTACTTCTCCAGAGACTGATCCCTACTGATAACATGTCCAAAGTATGTGAGATGTAGTCTCGCCATCCTTGCTTCTAAGGAGCATTCTGGTTGTACTTCTTCCAAGATAGATTTGTTTGTTCTTTTCTTTTTTTAACATTTTTTTATTGTACTTTAGATGAAGGTTTACAGAACAAATAGTTTCTCATTAAACAGTCAGTACACATATTGTTTTATGACATTGGTTAACAACCCCACAACATGTCAACACTCTCCCTTCTTGACCTTGAGGACCTTTTTTTGGTGAAAATATAGATAGCCAAAGTTACACCATTTTGAAAGTTTCTACATGAACAATTCAGCGACATCGATTACATTCTTCCAGTTGTGCTGCTATTCTCACTATCCTTTTCCAAATTATTCCATCACAATTGTCTTCAACTCACTGTCCCCTAGGCTTCCCATCAAACCTTTTGAGTTGCTGTTGTCAGTTTGATCTCACATAGATAATTCTTTTTTTTTTTTGGTACCTTAGATGAAGGTTTGCAGAACAAATAGTTTCTCATTAAACAGTTCGTACACATACTGCCCTATGACAGTGGTTAACAACCCCATTACATGTCAACACTGTCCCTTCTCAACCTTGGGTTCCCTATCCCCAGCTTTCCTGTCCCCTACTGCCTTCTAATCCTTGTCCCTGGACTACTGTGCCTCATTAGTCCTGTTTTATTTTATAAGGCTGTCCAATCCCCGGCTGAATGGTGAACTTTGGGAGGGGCCTCACCACCGAGCTAAAAGGGTGTCTGGGGGCCATACTCTCGGGTTTTCTCCAGTCTGTCAGGCCAGTAAATCTGGTCTTTTTTTGTGAGTTAGAATTCTGTTCTACATCCTTTTTCAGCTCTGTCCAGGACCCTCTATTGTGATCCCGGTCGTAGCAGTCAGTGATGGAGGCCAGGCACCATCTAGCTGTACTGCACTCAGTCTGGTGGAGGCCGTGGTAGCTGTGGTCCGTTAGTCCTTTGGACTAACCTTTTCCTTGTATCTTGTTCTCTTCATTCTCCCTTGCTCCTGAAGGGATGAGACCAATGGAGTGTCTTAGATGGCTCCTCACAGGCTTTTAAGACCCCAGATGCTACTCACCAAGGTAGAATGTAGAACATTGTCTTTATAAACTGTGTTATGCCAGTTGAGCTAGATGTTTCCCAAGACCATGGTCCCCACAGCCCTCTGCCCAGCAATTCAGTCCCTCAGGGAGTTTGGATGTGGCTATGGAGCTTCCATGACCTTTTCTTGTACAAGTTGTGCTGGCTTCCCCAGTAATGTGTACTGTCTTACCCTTCACCAAAGTTATCACTTATCTGTTTAGTTCCCCCCCACTCCTCCCATGCCTCGTAACCAATAAAGATTATTTCTTTTTGTGTGTAAACTTTTACCGGAGTTATACAGTAGAGGTCTCATACTATATTTGTCCTTTCTTGATTGATTTATTTCACTCAGCATAATGTCCTCCAGTTTTGTTCCTCTTACTCTCCTGTGCTGAGTTCCTTTTGTTTGTGGAATTTTTTTCATTTCTTTTGTTTTTGTAGATTTTGTTTTTACTGAGACTTTGTTTTTCTTCTTTCTTTATTTATTTTTTAATATTTTATTGTACTTCAGGTGAAGGCTTACAGAACAAATAGTTTCTCA
>NW_004444063.1:960721-972168 GCF_000243295.1 Trichechus manatus latirostris
TGGCAGGGTCAGTCACTCCGATATGGTACAGCAGGGCAGGTCTAGCTGAAGAGGAGTTGCTGGGATGGGTTGTTTGTGGCACTTACTACAGCCACCAGGGCGGTTCGGTAATCAGTGCAGGGCGGGTTCTGGTAGGCCGTGTCTGTGCTGTTTGGTGGTGTGATGTTAAGTGCACGGTGCAGATAGGCAGGATGGAGGGAGGAGACTGTGATGTGTGGAGCTAGGATGGATATGGGAGAGAGGAGAGAGGAACAGGAACAAGAAACATACAAACAAAAAACAGTGCTAGAGGAGCTTGCCATTGGAGGGGAGAGACAAGAGACTATGAAATGGAGAAAAACAAAAAGGGGAAGAAGAAGAGAAAAAAGAAAGAAAAGAATGAGTAAATAAAAATTAGAAAGAAAAAAGAACAGTAAAGCTCCCAGGGATCCCACTGCTGCCACTACGAGGTCTGAGGAAGCTGTTCTTAGGTGTTGCAGTACAGCCTGGCTAGAAGGTGTAGAGGTATTCAGCACCAGCTATTCAGGGAACAGGAAGAGAAGGAAGGTATAGAGAGATGAGAAACTGAGTAATAAAGAAAGACAAAAAGGGCAAAAGAGGGAAAAGAAAACAAACTTAAAAAAAAAAACAAGAGAAGCCCCCCAAAAAACAGAAAAAAAACCCACGAGAAAAGAAATGCCCTCAGGGATCCCTCTGCGCATCTGCACAAGCCGAGGGGGTAGGTCCCAAGCCACACAGCACTGCCCAGCCAGAATGGGCTCCCAACTTGAGAAAAGAAAAAACAAACAAACAATTGAAAACAAACAAAAGCCCCGGGGTCCCACCAGCGTGGCAGCCCAGACAGGGAAGCAGTTCCACACTTGAATGAAGCTCTGCAGCCCCTTAGAAAGAAGCAAAGATGGCACACGGAGCCAAGTATTTGAGCAAAAGGAGGGGGAGGTGGTGAGAGGTAAGGAAGAAATACAAAGAAGCGGAAAAACCAACACCAGCAGCCAATAAATGGCACTCAGGGAGTCAGCCAGTGTGGGTGGGTGGAATCCAAGCAGCCGGTGCTTCCCACCCAAGAGACTGTGGCTGCGGGAAGCAGAGGAGGCCGAGTGGGGGTGAAAAAGGGTGGAAGGTGGGAAAGCATATATTGCAAATTACCAGTTGTTCTGTCTCCCGCCAGAAGCTCCATGAAGCTGCTTTCTCATACCCCTTATTTGCTAGTCTCTGATAGGAGTCCAAGATGGCAGATCTGCGCTGTGTTAGCTGATAGGGGACCTCTGCACGAACCTCTCCTCGCTCTCTGTTCTCTGTCAGTTTTCTCACTCCATTTGGTTCTTGGCTGAGTTCTTTATCTCTTTATTTGATGTTTTAGGGTTTCAGGATTGCTGTTTTCTCTGTTTGGCTTAGTTTTTCAGATCTTTGCTGTGGAGGGACGGCGTGGTGCTTCTGCCTAGAGCGCCATGATGCCAGGAGTCCAGATTTGTTTGTTCTTTTGGCAATCCATGGTATATTCAATATTCTTCGCCAATACCACAATTCAAATTCTTCAATTCTTTTTCGTTCTTCCTTGTTCATCGTCCAGCTTTCACATGCATGTCTGAGTACTAGAGATATAAAAATATATTAGAGAAATATAAAAATGTAATAGACAAAGCCCCTGCCTTTGGTATTCCCAGTCTAGTAGGGGAGATGGAGAAATCCATGTGTTAAGTAGCCTGGTAAATGTAGGCGTGTACAGAGCACTGTGTGAGCGTATAGTAGGAGGTCATCTAACCTAACCTGGGTCGGCAGGCTTCCTGAGGAGGTGATGGTTGGGTAGACAGAGCAGTGTGAGCTAAGGCACGGAGGTGGGACTGAGCCCTGGATGCTTCTCCCTCCCCTTCATAGGCCTGTAGCAAGCACCTACTCATCCTCAGCTCTCAGCCCTTTGGTACCTCCTCAGGAACAACTTCTCTAATGCTCCCAACCAGACCAGGGCCCCTTGTTATGTTTCTCAACAGTACCACATACCTTTTATTGTTGGCATTCACCATACCCAAAACCCAAAAACCCATTGCTGTCAAGTCAATTCCAACTCATAGAGACCCTATAGGACAGAGTGGTAGAACCACTCCGTAGGGTTTCTTTACAGAAGCAGACTGCCTCATCTTTCTTCTGTTGAGTAGCTGGTGGATTCAAACCACCAACCGTTTGATTAGCAGCTGAGTGCTTAACCACTGCACCACCAGGGCTCCTTGGATTCACCATAATTATAATTTAATTTTGTATTCGTAAGGTTATTTAATTAATATCTCTCTTCCCCAGTGAGTAGCGAACTTACAATAGGTATCACGTGTATTTTGTCTCACCATTCTATCCCCAACATCTTGCACAATGCCAGGCACATAGAAATGACTCAATAGATACTTATATATTGGAAGATGGATGGTTAGGTTGGGAGGGGGGAAAGATGAGGCTGGAGAGATAAATGGGCCAGATAATGAAGGGGTCCATGTGACCCACTGAGGCACTTGAAAGAAAAATAATGGAAATGTGAGTTTATTATGTATAATAGGAACTGACATGATGGAGCACTTTTGGGACTCTTTTTTTGTCTTGGTGGAAGGAAAAAGTTTGTGAGTAAATGTAATAAAGAATCTGTAAGGACAAATGAGCTCCCACATGGAAGGAGCTTTCAGTCCTGGAGAAAGGCGCCAATAAAATTTAATTGGCTATTCAGTGTACTGTACCTTGGTGCCAGGCTTTGTGCCTAGCCCAGACACAAATGATAAACAATGCAAGGCCCCTCCCTGGAGGGGCTCTCCGATTGGAGGAGCAGGCCAATCTATGATCCTCCAGTGGTTTGACAGTGAGGAAACTTGAACTGCTGAGGCAGAGGAAGCTCAGAGAGCCTGGGAGCCAAGGGGAGCAAGCAGTTAAATTCAGTGTGGCTGTACAAAGAACTGTTATTTTTATTTGTCCCCACCAGAAGCCAAGACATAAATGTGAAGGCTGCCAGTGGCACATCTCTCAATGGAGATGAGCTCTGGCCTTCTCCAAGTGGAGCCCAGGGCATTAGCCACCCAGCACTGATGCTTTTATGAAGGAATTGTGTCTTGGTTTCGGCTATAGGGAGGGTTTTGTTATTTCAGTATAATGTAGCCCTTGAGGGTGTCTTCTCATCTTGGCTTGACACTATTTGCCTAGAGCCTTTACTTGTATTTCTCCATGGCCTACTATGGTGCCTAGTAGCTAGTAGATGCTTAATAAATGTTGGTGGAAGGAAGGAAGTCCTTGGGGAGATAGAAGAAGTGGCCTACAGGCTGCCAAGTGTGAAGTTTATCCAGATACTGATTTGTTAGACATGTGTTTGCACCCTGTTTAGCCAACTCAACCAAGCCTTCCTTTTGTGTTCCTTCTGCTCCCCTTTGCCCCTTCACCATTGAACACAGAGGGGTAGAAACAGAACCTGTGGCCCAATTTTCATTGCTCTTGTGCTACTTTTTTTCCTGGGTCTTGGTCCATTCCTTGGTTGGATTAGTATGTAAGGAGATGGGTGGGTGGGGGGGGAGATTTAGACTGGAATTTGAAAGTGAGCCAGAGTGTATTGTAAGAAAGAGAAATTGCTTCATGACTACAGGTGTCTGAGAGTCCCAGGGGAATCAAGTTGTATCTTCTCAAAGCCCCTTGCTTAAAAGCCGAGGGGAACAAAGGGATTTTCCTTTTGCAAAGTCTGCCTATTCTGTTTTTGCCTTGACCTTTTCCCTCTCCCAGCTTGGGGACTATGGAGCATTTGAGAGGTGTTTCATACTTTCAAGATGAAACCTTACCTTGTAACTAAACTTGACTGATTCTGCTGTTCATTAACTTCAGCCAGCGAAAGTGCTTGCTGTGTTCTGAGTTCCATGCTTGGATCTGCTGTGGGGAGTGTGGAAATGGGCTGGACACAGCACCTGCCCTCCAGGGGTTGGCAGTCTTCGCTCCCGCTTATCCTTATGCTGTCTAGACGGTGAGCCCCATTCTAGTGGAAGTTCAAGTGTGCCCAGGCAGTCTATATTTGTATGCCAGATTTCTGTGGTCTGCAGAGGAAGAAAGACCTGAATAGGGCCATTGGCAGAGGAAAGCATGACTGTTTTCAGAGCACAGTGGGTGAAATTCTCTCTTGTGGACCAGGCAAGAGAAAAGTACACTGGGTTAGAGAGCGGAGATTCTCCTCCTCCTCCCATTTTGGTCACGACTCGTGGATGTGTTTGCTGGCTAATTGCTTCTCTGCGAGAAGTTTAGAAATTACATGGCAATTTTGTTGACAAAAGGATGAACTTCAAATTGCCGTTTTGCAAAAAATTATTTGTTTGTTCTTGAGGCAGACTCAACTCTTTTTCACTGAAATAGAATCTGAAAGCTAGCAGTTTATCTCACGTGGGATTTACAGGTTGTCTTAAAGAAAAATACTGTTTCCATTTCTTTTGTTCTAAGTGATGGGCCCTTGCCAAGTTGATTCCATTTCTTAATGGGGTCCCAACCAAGTTGGAGAACAAAAGTTTCCAGAATCCAGGTGCTAGATCCTGGCGCTCAAACCCTAGCCTGGTTATTTGAGGAGTGAAGTGCCCCAACCTAATGGTATCCTTTGTGACAACTCTTCAGAATGCTCTCTGACATTTCTGGCTCAATTCTTGATGTATTTCAGAAGACTCCCTTCTTTTCCTTGTTCCAGGTCAAACATTGGTAATATTTCTTAGTTACAAAGCTCTCTATCCCAGGGCTACACAAAGTGTTTAGAAACTGAGTTTCTCAAAGCTTACTCTCAATTTCTGTACTTATTTTGTCACAGATGGGCAGTCACAAACCACATTTTGAATAGAATTGCTTTAACTCATTCTTCCCAGTACTTACATAAACTTTATTCTGTGTCCAGAAAGCCGCATTGTTCTCAGCAAAACACTCCAGAATTGTCAGTCAGCAGCGTATACCAGGTACCCACAGTGTACAGAACTCCTTGCTGATTTGGGAAAAGGCAAAAGACAAAGAGTCTTCTGCCCTTGAGGATATTATAGGATAATAACATTTTAAAATTAAGCCTACAGTAAATTTTAAAAATTAACTTTATGAATTTAGAACCTGTATAAATTTAGACTTTAATAAATAAATGCATTCTTCTTTGTGAATGGTGCATTCCAAAGAAACTAACATTAGTAATTTAGAGGACAAATTTGTGTAGAATTTGATGTTCTTTTTGTCTCAGTATGAGAAGATACATACAGTGGGACTTTGGAGTTTTGGGGACATTCACATTTAGTGCAGAATATTTCCTTATTAAAGTCTTACCTGCTCCACATGACTTTCACGAATCAGCATCTGGTTTCCTTGGTGACTCAAACCACAAGCAGGCCTGGCTGGACTGGGTCCCTGAGGAAACATTGAGAGGCAGCTGCAGGGTCTGGGTATGAAGGAGTCTTTGTTGATGTCCCACTGCCCTCAGGTTAAAGGCTCTAGGGCCCTCTGCTGTCACGTGGTAGTAGATGTGGAAAGACAAGGATGGTGGCCTTGCTCTGGGAATTAACATGTTGGCCTTGATGGATAAATAGTACATTTAACCCAGCTTGTCACAATTTGGAGTCTGGGAGCCTAGAGGCATTCTACCTGCCTTCCCCAGCAGGACTAACCAGAAAATTAGAAGATGCTATTGAGACAGCGTGGCTTTGAAGGGTTTTGGTTGTGTTTTGTTTTCTATTTGAGTCAGAGGGAGAAAGACTTTGATATTCACAGGCAGGGGAAAGGAGGGGATGGGAAGCCAGGAAGGGTGGGGATATGCTGGTCCCATCAAGAACAAACCCTTTTCTCCTCTCTTTGTGCTTATATTTCTGTGCTGGCTCCTGTTTCAGTCCCACCCCAGTTCCCCCAGCTCGTCTTCCTTGCCAGTCACAGTGCTCTTCCTGGCCTCCTTTCCTGGCACACAGAATGTAGTTCTCCTTTGCTGCTTCTTGTTCCTCACAACAAATTACCAGTTGCCATTGATTCTACTCCCCCCTTAGGGTGACCCCATGTATGTCAGAGTAGAACTGTGCTCCATAGGGTTTTCAATGGCTGATTTTTTGAAGGTAGATTGCCAGGCCTTTCTTCCAAGGCATCTTTGGGTGGACTCAAATCTCCAATGTTTCGGTTATCAGCTGAGTGCATTAACCTTTTCCACCACCCAGGACTAAGCTCTAAATTGGATCTAAGCCCCTTACCTAATCTCTGTCTTTGATCCTGGGCTTCCCCTCCCCTTTTCTTTCAGCACCTTGCATCAAGTTCCAAGACAGACCAAAAGACTTCTCCCCACAAGGCTCTCCTATCTCTGAACCCTCATAGTACTCAAGGTCACTTAGCATGGTGGACCATATGACTGGTATATTTTGTATAATCTGCTAGTTGATCTATTTGTTAAACTACTTGTAAACTCTTTGAGGACAGGGACCATAACCTTGTCACTTCTTTGCATATCTCTCAAAATACAGTCTCCACCAAGACAAAGGTGATTGGCATTAAAGCTAATGACATCCAGAGAGGTAGGGGTGATGGTAGGTAAGATAGGAGGCAGGGGATTGGCAAATTTTCTCTAAGAGTTTGATAGATTTGATACCCTGATATCACTCTTTTTATCTTTCTTTATAAACCCTGTTGAGCAAGCCTCTGAGGTGATTTGTATCCAAAAGTAGAAACAAGCCAATATGGGAGACACACACTGCTCATCTTTCAAATCTGTGAGAGACTACTGAGCAAATAAAAAACAGACAGCCAACTCGCATTGATAAAGCAAACGGGGCTAGGGAGCTAGGTTTACCTAATATGCAGAAGACAAGGATGTGAGTTCAAGTCCACGACACTGCTCAGAGACCAGTCATATTCCACAGAGACTTCGTAGAATGGAAGATGTAGCCCCCTCCCTGGAGAGGAGCCCAGGTCAGTCTTGAGGTAGGATGTTCTATTGGCTAATAAAGACACAGTGTATTTGAGCTGGAGGAAGGCTAGAACCCATGTAGTCCAGCTTCCCCTAGTCCCCTCTCTCCTGTCCCCAACAGTCTTTACAGATGTGGAAACTGAGACCCGAGAAGTTAGGTTATTGTCTAAACTGGGACTAGAACCTGAGTCTGCCAACTCCCAGCCAAGAGCCTTTTGTGGAAGGGCAGTAGGTGGTTCTGGGTTACCAGTAAGCTTAGAGAAAACACATAATATCAGCAGCTCTGTGTTACAGAAATCTTGGGTGGGAGATCCTAGCTATACAGATCCACCCATGTTCTTCCCTTGGTTCACATACTTCATTTATGTACGTATGTACATATTTAATTTTTGACAGTCTGCGTCCTGACCTCCTTTCTGAGGCTCTTTAGTGTTCTCCCTCCCGTAGGACTTGGGGAATCATCTCTGGGCCCTTGAAAGATCCAGCTGACGCTGGGCTCCTGGCTCCAACCTCCCCTGTGTGCCAGGTCGTGGTGCTCTCCTTGCTCCTGCCCTGGCACATGCACTGCACCATGCCCTGGGAGAGATGCTGCTAGCTGCTGCTTCTCAGAGAAGCAAAATCTCCTGCTTTCCTGCCAGAAGCCAAGCATGCAGTATTTTTGAGGATGAGAAATTTTGAAGAGTTATTTCTTTTAGATGAACTTAATAACATGAATAACAATATTAATAATGATAATAATAATGTAATAACTACTGTTTATTGAGTACTGCACTATGCTTTACCTCTATTATCTCACTTAGTATGTAACTCAAAGAAGTCAGTGGTATTATCCTCATTTTACAGAGAAGACATTGAAGCTCAGAGAGGCTAAGTGGCTTATCTGAGTTCATGTAGCCAACATTCACACCCAGATCTGTTTGGTGCCTCTTGTGAAGGGCAAAGAGTTTCTGAGAGGCTTGAAACCTCCAAAAGTCAGCCATTCCAGGTGCAGCCTACAGATGTGGCCTTCAGCTTTAGGGAGGAAGAGAGGTCACCAAATGATCCTTCTGCCCTCTGGTCCTGCTGCAATGAAACAGGTAGAAGGAAGGAAAAAAGGCCACAGACTCCTCCCTTCATTGTTCTCTTTGGGAACTTTTTCTGGTGGCTCCTAATTGTAACGATGTCTTTCATTTCAACAATCATTTGATGAGGACTCAGAAAACATAGTCAAGCCTCAGCTTTACCTCATATTATCCATGTCACCTTGGGCAAACCCTGTGATTCCTCTGAGCCTCAGTTTCATCTGTAAAATGGAGCTGATAATGCCTTCCCTGTGTGCCTTGAAAGCCTGTTGCATGGACAAAAAATTGATAGAAGGAAAGACACTTTACAGTTTCTTTTAATCTTACTAAACTGAAATGTATCCACTAGAATTTAAGCTTCATGAGAGCAGGGATTGGGTCTGTTGTCATCTTTCACTGTGGTAGCACCAGTACCTGGCAATGCCAGAACTGGGACAGGTACTCAGTAAACAGTTGCATGATTGACTGAGTGACTGCATGGATGAGGGAGGGAATGAGTGAGTGTATTCCTGCAGTGTCCTTTGGATATTCATCTCAGCCAGGTGTTGAGAGCCTGAGCCAACAACCTTCCCAGGCAGCCTTTTTCCATGTCCTTGTACATGGTACCCAGCCCTCTAGAGAATGATTTTGCCAGCCTCTAGAGTAAACAAAGGGCCTGTGCCCTCAGGTGTGAGCCCTTCCTTTAGAATCTCATCTCTGAGGAAGGTGACATACCAATGGCTGCTGGATGTTGCCCTTGTATAGCCTGTGAGGAAGAGCATTTCCAGAGCTAAAACTCTTGGCGTGACTGGAACTTCTAGCTAGGATCTGAGCCAAATACATCCTTGACCTAAGCGACTCCATCTTGGATTTCTTCTCTGTCGTATAATGCATCTTGTCATTTTTGCAAAGCTTTCCACTGTACCCTAAGCTAGGTACATACAGTTGTGCCTACCCTACTCTGCTAGAGGAAGACCTTGTGCTTAGGAATGGCTGATGTTACAGATAATGCAAGACCCACACAGGTGTTAGACAGCAGTGTTAAACATGTGACTTACATGGTTGGCCAGTTCTCAGAAAATGCTCCCTTCACCCTCCCTCAATAACTGCTTTTCTAACTTGTGCCTGTGTCATTACAAAGCCCAGTACTTTTTCCATAACCTTGTTCAGCCTAACCCCCCTTAAAACTTATAATTAGAATAAACTAATTTTACCTGATTATGGCTTTTCTGTATCAAAAACCCTTTTTCTCTCCTTAAGCATTAGAATACTTGGCATTTTCACTTATAATCATCCTAGAACTTTTTGTTTTACATTTCAAAAGAACTTTCCATCATAATGCTACAGTAACTCAAATTAACATAGACTACAAATGTCTAAATGCCAGAAAACGTGGTTTTAGTGGTCAGCCAGAATCCTGTCACCTGGAGCCATTCTTGCAAAAGAAGTCAACCCCTGCCAGGATGGTCAACCGAGGTGCTGCCACCTGCAACTTTGTAAATATTAACCAGTCAAAATTGTTTTAGCTGTAACCTTCTGTTTGCAGTTTTTTTCTTCTTAAGGTCTTTGTATTACTGCAGCCCCCTGAAGTACTTTCTCCAGATTATTCTGGCACTGTATTTTCCATTTTCCAAATGTCTTTTTGCCATAATAAAAAATCTTTGTTTTTATATTTAAACAGACTTGTGATATTTCCACTACAACACCTGTGTGGCCAGGGCTGAGGTGTCTCCCAGGCAAAGGCACCACAACTATCCTTGCTTAGTTTCTGCACCCAGATCGGGGCTAGTAGGAGGAAGACAAGCCCTTGACGTCTTGTAACCTTTGGGGTGGCTTACTTTTTCCCTAAAAAGAAACCTAGTGGTTTGGGCAGGGTATGGATTACAGGAACAGATGACAGAGAGGAGCAGAAGGAAGCTTTAGAAGCTGGGGTTCCATTCAGGCACAAGTTCTTTGGCTCCTTAGTGAAGCTCAGGTGTCCTCTGCCATCAGGCAGTAGTTTTATCTAGGGCCTGGGACAGGAAGATTGAGGGACCTTTCATGGCAAGAAATAGGGAGGAAGGCCAGATGGGGAGTGTCTTTATTAAATACTTTCTGAGCATTTTTTTTTCATTTAATTCACCCTAAATTTAACAGTCCTTGAAGTCGGTGCTGTTATTATCTCCAGTCTGCAGACAGGAGAACTAGAACTCAACTAGTGTGTGGCAGAACTGGAATCAAGCTGAGGTCTATCTGGCTGTGGGGCCTGTGCCCCTCCCCCTGAGTGGGACAGCCTGTGTGGGAGCAGGAAGGGAGGGCTGTTTGTGTTGGGTTAGGAGGTAAATGGAAACAATGATCGGATACAATTGTCCACCCATCAGATTGGCAAATATTTTAAGAACCAAGCATGCTTACCTTAGAAGTGTATTGTGAGGATCAAGTGAGCTAATGGATGCAAAGCTCTAATTTTAGGAATTATCCTCATCGTTATTATCATCATTAGGCATTTACTTTAGTAATTGTTGAAGAGGAGTGAGGGTGGCCATTGTCCTTTGTGTGTACATGGACCTGCTTCACCTTCCTTTGTTCCCTTGTGAAAGGTGAATGTTCTTACCCACATGCAGAGACCAAAGCTGTTTCCAGTGCTGGCTGGAATATTGGTCTCTTACTCTAAAACCATCTGCCCCAGCCTCTTTATCAGTAGCCTCCTCCTTCCTTCTGATATTGGAAAGCTGGGAGGGGAGGGACAGCTAGCAGCCCTACATCCTGTTACAGATGGTGCGTGAGTGGGATCTTTTCACTGGAGCTGAACTTCTGCTTGGGGAAATGTTACTTTCCTGCTCTTGCCTCTCAGATGCCTAAGAGCTATGTATGGTTCATATGGTTCTGGCTGTACTTTCTGGCCCTAAATTTAAATCTGGTTTTTTCTTCCTAGTACTTTATGGGCCCTCTCTTACAGCTACCATTTGGTCGGCTTCACTCATTGCTGTTTTTGGTCACCAGCGCTACATGTGTATGTTGGGGGGGGGCGGTGTCAGGTGGGGGCAGTTCGTGGATGGTCTCAGTGGTGTTACTTAGGGAACCGTCAAGCCCAGGAGGCCGCTAGTGACCGCTGCTCTGGTTTGTCACTCTGAGTGCTGAAGGTGCCTTTCATTAGAATAACATTATTTGGGGATCTTCTAGATACTTGGATATTTTATTATTATTATTTTCAGTAGTACACATGTTGTTTTATGACATTGGTTAACAACCCCACAACATATCAACCCTCTAACTTCTCAACCATTTTTTTTGGTGAAAATACACATAGCCAAAGATACACCATTTCAAAAATTTCTAAATGCACAGTTCAGTGACATTGACTGCGCTCTTCCAATTGTGCTGTTATTCTCACTTTAAGATGAAGGCTTACAGAACAAAATAGTTTCTCATATAACAGTTAGTACACATGTTGCCCTATGACAATGGTTAACAATCTCACAACACATCAACAATATCCTTACTCAACCTTGGGTTCCCTA
>NW_004444063.1:972268-987492 GCF_000243295.1 Trichechus manatus latirostris
CTCTGTATGTGACTTCTTGTTTTTCATGAGCTGCTCTCAGGATTCTTTCTTTGTCTTTGGTTTTGGCGAGTGTGATTATGATATGCCTCGGTGATTTTATTTTGGGATCTCTTCTATATCGGGTTCATTGAGCTTCTTGGATGGCCAGCTTTTCATCTTTCATGATATTGTGAAAGTTTTCTGTCAGCAGTTCCTCAATGATCCTCTCTGTGTTTTCTGTTTTCTCCCCCTGTTCTGGAATTCCAATCACTTGAAAATTTTTGCTTTTGATTGTATCCCACGTAACTCTCAGGGTCTCTTCATTTTCCTTTGTTCTTTTTTCTGAGTTTTCCTCAAACAGAGTGGTATCCAAGTGTTTGTCTTCAATTCCACTGATCCTCTCTTCCACTGTTTCAAATCTGCTTCTCAGCCCTTCTATGACACTGTCCATTTCTGAAATCTTTTTGTTCATCTTTTGGATTTTTAATTGTTGTTTTTGTATAGTTTTTAGTTGTGCATAGTGCATCCTTAGAGGGATATGAGAGTGAGGATCCAGAGGAGAAACATCTGGAGCCAGTGAGATGGGGTCATCACGGGGAGACTGTAGGAAGGGGTTAGGCAGTGAGCAGCTGAAGAGGAACTTTGGGGAATGAAGAATGTAATAGAGATTTTCTCTCTCTTTTTTTTAAGGCTTAGTAGGGCCCTGTGATATAACCTTCTTCTCTGTTGTTAGTTGCTGTCGAGTTTGTTTCTGCCTCATAACCACCCTGTGTACAACACAATGAAACACTGTCTGATCCTCCACCATCCTCAAAATTGGCGGCACGTTTGACCCCATTGTTGCAGACACTGTGTCCATCCATCTCATAGAAGGTCTTCCTCTTTTTCACTGACCCTCTATTTTACCAAGCATGATATCCTTCTCTGGGGACTGGTCCTTCCTGATAACATGTCCAAAGTAAGTGAGACAAATTCTCGCCATCCTTGCTTCTAAGGAGCATTCTGGCTGCACTTCTTTCAAGACAGATTTGTTCGTTCTCCTGGCAGTCCATGAGATATTCAATATTCTTCACCAACACCTTAATTCAAAGTCATCAATTCTTCTTCAGTCTTCCTTATTCATTGTCCACCTTTCACATGCGTATGAGGCGATTGGAAACACCATGGCTTGGGTCAGGGCACCTTAGTCCTTAAAGTGACATGTTTGGTTTTTAACCCTTTAGATCTCTTGCAGCAAATTTGCCCAGTGCAATGCATTGTCTGATTTCTTGACTGCTGCTTCCATGGGCATTGATTGTGGATCCAAGCAAAATGAAATCCTTAACATCTTCAATCTTTTATCCATTTATCAGGATATTGCCTGTTGGTCCAGTTGTGAGGATTTTTGTTTTCTTTATGTTGAGGTGTAATCCATACTGAAGGCTGTGGTCTTTGATCTGCATCAATAAGCACTTCAAGTCCTCTTCATTTTCAGCAAGCAGGGTTGTGTCATCTGCATAATGTAGGTTGTTAATGAGTCTTCCTCCAATCCTGATGCTGAGTTTTTCTTCATATAGTCCAGCTTCTGGAATTATTTGCTCAGCATACAGATTGAATAAGTATGGTGAAAGGATACAACCCTGATACACACCTTTCCTGAGTTTAAATGATGCAGTATCTCCTTGTTCTATTTGAATGACTGCCTCTTGGTCTAAGTACAGGTTCCTCATGAGCACAATTAAGTGTACTGGAATTCCCATTCTTCATAATGTTATCCATAATTTGTTACGATCCACACAGTCGAATGCCTTTGCATAGTCAATGAAACACAGGTAAATGTCTTTCTCGTATTCTCTGCTTTCAGCCATGATCCATCTGATATCAGCAATGATATCCCTTGTTCCACATCCTTTTCTGAATCTGGCTTGATTTCTGGCAGTTCCCTGTCGATATACTGCTGCAACTGCTTTTGAATGATCTTCAGCAAAATTTTACTTGAGTGTGATATTAATGATATTGTTCGATAATTTCTGCATTCTGTTTGGATCACCTTTCTTTGGAACAGGTACAAATATGGATCTCTTCCAGTCAGTTGACCAGGTTCTCCTCTGAGGCCCTACAAAATATTTAAGAGAACATTCATTTTTCATGAATGCTTCTTACTGAGGACTTTTTGAAGGGAAATTAATGATGAGTTCCTCTCCTATAGTCGTTTCCCATTGTCCTCTTGGTTCTGCTTCATCTCCTTATCATTCCTTAGGTATCTTCTGTGCCCCAGCAACATACTGGGCACTGAGATACACAGGGTGACCCAGTGAGCCTCTGCCCTCCAGGGGAGAGAAGAGAAGTCACCCATGCCTTCAGCTCCAGGTTGAATGGGAAGTTATGGACAGTATGCGCTCCCCAACTTTGTGGTCCCCCAGGATGTTCAGTGACCCGTTGGTCAGCTCTGGGTTTCTGAGGCATGCCCTGCCAGCTCAGTGCTAGTTACCATCAAGCAGAAGGAGGCAGAACACCTTGTGGGGGTGATATTTTCGGCATCTTTGCTGGATAACAAGTGAAATGACTCGGGCATCCTGGGCACAGTCTCAGCAGCGGAATGGATGTTCCATGACAGCCCACCTTCCTGAGTCTGTGTGGGGGATGGGCTGGCAGAGGAAAAGAACACTTACCCTGTGTCAGGCACTGGGCTGATCCCTAACCCTAACTAATCCCAACAACTTAAGAAGGGAGGTGCCATTATTATCCCATTTTACAGATACAGAATCCTCAGAGGATTAAGTGACTTGCTCAGGGTCATATAGTGAATGAGAAAGAGTTGGGATTTGAGTCCGTTTGTCTGCCTCCAAACCTTTTCCTCTTTGTAACATTATCTTAATTCTGACCCCAGTGGTGTTCTCACTGTCATGTTGTTTACTGCTGCCCCATGCGGGAGTGGAGACAGAAACCTGACCAGCTTTCCCAAAGTGAAGGCTAAAAGAATGCTCATCCCCTCCACAGGCTGTCATGGTAGGGAGAGGTGGTTTCCAGCCCTCACCTGCAGAGCACATGCTTTGTGCCTGACATTGTGCTAAGCACGTTATATGCATCATTTCATTAAATGTTGATTTTTTTCTCATGTCTAGCTTCCTTCTCTAGAATGTAAGCCCCAAGAGGACAGCAGACTTGCCTGTTTTGTTCATTGCTGTATCCCTAGCAACTAGAACAGAGCCTGACACACAGTAGTGCCTGCAGCCCATTGAGACAGGGATTATTGTTTTCTCCATTTTATAGATGAGGAAACTAAGACACAGGAGGGTTAATGAATTTTCCCATAGCTAATAAGGCCAGAGCCAGGGAGGATTTGAACCCAGGTCAGTTCATTCTAGAGCCTCTGCTTTAACTGCGCTGTTATTATGGGAAGTTAGCAGTGAGGTTTCCAAGATCTGATTGGCTGATATATTGGCTTCCTTGTGAGCCTCACAGTGACATCCTACTAAAACAGCAAAGAGAGGAAGATAATTGATGAGCTTAATTATCTGTGGCAATGACATGATGAGAGGTACCACAATGTGAGTGCTCATTATTACTTTGCAGTGCAGAATTCCCTGCAGCAGGAACACACACATTGCAACAGGCACTGCAAGGCAGAGGCTGTTCCATTTCATTCATGGGGTCCCTCCCAGAGCTTGGTGTTAGTGTTTGAAAAATCACTTGGCTGTATGAAACACAAATTATATTAGATGGAGAGCAGCTAGCTTCCTGGAGATCACAGTTGGCTTTCGTTAATGAATTTTGGCCTGATTAACACAGGTTCAGACTGACATCAAAATATGCATGTGGAAACTTGGTAGGGGTGGTTGGAGACTAGTTTGAACTTTCTAATTTTGAAATCAGGAGGAAGGGAAGGCTTATGCAAAACTTGGAGCTGAGGACTTGAATGTGTAATGAGTACCTGGATCTTTGAAGCTGCACCACTTTACTCAGACTTCTGTGGGCTGAGGCCCAGCCTAGACTCAGGGGCATTCGTGGCCCCATTCTGTGACCAGGAACACAATCAGGGTGGAAATATAAGGCTGATTGACCAGCAAAAGCTTCACTAATGGCTTCTCTTGTGTCTTACTTCCTCAGCACCTGGATGCTTGTCCTGCATCCTCTTGTAAACTCACCATTTCCTGAGTTCTTTAGAAGGACTCCCAGTGGCCTCTTATTCCTGTATGCTTGCCTCCTTGTAGCTGGGTCCCTATTCCTGGCCTTTCTGTCTGGCGCATGCCAATTGCTTACCCCTTGGATCTATCTGCATAACCTTCCCTACCCTGCCGGTTAGGTCCTTGGCATCTCAACACTTGGTCTTTTGCATTGGTGGACATGTCCCTCTGTTCCTTTTGTCCCCATGGGTTGACCTTCTAGTTTCAGACCTACTTGTTTCTGTATATCCCAAGAAGTTACCATGTATCTACAGTCCAGCATCAGATGCCTGTTTCTCACCCAACCTGTGAGTTTACCTGTTGTCAAGTTGTGGCCATCTCAGGGTCACTAAGGGAGAGGCCAGCATGAATGATGGGACTTAGACATTTCTGACCATAGGGTGGGCAATGAGAAACATCAGTGCACAACTTGTCTCGTGGGCAGAATGGTTACAAGAGCCAGCCTTGTGGGGCAGCTGGTCTAGCTGCCTCACCTCTCATCAGATTTGGAGAGAAATGAGATCATACTTATTCAGGGAAAACCATATAATCAAAAGAAAGGAAAAATGGCAGCTTTTGTCCGGCCCTCGCCACAGTTGCACAACTCAGCTCCATCATCAGAGAATGAACTCTTGCAAGGGCATTTCATTACTTAAATGTATTTTTCACAGAGGTGATGCCAAGCAAAGAAAATCCTCTTAGAGTTATATGGCTTTTTTGTTCAGCACTACAGGGTCTTTCATCTCTAAGCAGTAAAATCAGGCAGTAATTCAAAGTTTAAGTTACTATTTCACTTTTAAAATATCACCTTAATCTTGTTACATTTGGTAAAAGTCTGCTTTGGCATTTTTGGTCACCTTTATCTATAATTTCATTCTTGTTGGCTCTTAGGAACATATACAGGCTTTATTCAGGAAGATATTTGGGGCTTATTTTCTACAGCAAGTAAAGGGGAGTGAGGAAGAAATTGGGCTGAAGAGAAAACTTCAAGAGAAGCTAAGTAGCTGGTGATGGTTATCTTATGTCAAGCCAAGGTGAAATTTTAATGGATTTTTTTGACCTTGGCAAATGTTAGCTTTAGAAAAAAGTTGGTAGATATGCTTAGCTGGCATCTGTTTTCTCATTCTTCAGAGCACATTGGGGGCAGCTGTGGATGGAGCATAGATTATTTATCATCTAAAAAATCTGCTGTTATTCTTTCCCCATCTGCAGTACTTCTCCCTTATCTGTGAAGTCTCTGTAGGGAAGTGGAGAGACAGGTTTTTATGGGAGACTGTAAGAGTGGTCACTGCATAAGAAACCAAGAAATCAGGAGCCCGTCCTTTACTGTGTGTTAGTGATGACAAAGAAACCAGACACTATGATGATGGCAGACCTCAGGCCCTGACCTGACCTTCAGGAGGCTAATCTGCAGAGATGCTCTGGCACAGGAGATGACAAGCCTTCCCACTGAGGGGGATCAGGACTGAGTGACTTTACCATTGTCTGAGCTCTGAATGATAAAGTACCTGTGAAGCCTGGATTCTTTGGAGTTCAAAGCCAGGAGAAAATTAGTTTGATGCCCCAAAAGAGGCCTTTACTGGGCTACTTTGTAAGGGTTATGAATCAGATGTAGACTTGTGCTACTCTGACATTCATTTTCATTAATGACACAGTCTTCCTGCCCCTACCTTTTGGTAGCTGTGAAGTGCTCTCTCTGCTATAATCACTTACAATTTCATTGTTTCTCTTCCTTCATTCCTTTAAGGAGCTAATTTTCTCTTTGGTGATAGGTCTGGCAGAGCTTTGGAGGACTTGGTTTCCATTTTATTCATTCATCCTTTCTTCTATTCATTCACTCATTATTCAACAAATAATTAAAGGAGCCATGGTAGCAA
The DNA here is from genome assembly GCF_000243295.1 of Trichechus manatus latirostris. NCBI lineage: Eukaryota > Metazoa > Chordata > Mammalia > Sirenia > Trichechidae > Trichechus > Trichechus manatus. The sequence continues at coordinate 978,270 of NW_004444063.1, forward strand.
AGTGGTTAAGAGCTCAGGCTGCTAACCAAAAGGTCCGCAGTTTGAATCCACCAGGTGCTCCTTGGAAACCTGTGGGACAGTTCTACTCTGACCTATAGGATCACTATGAGTTGGAATCAACTTGATGGCATGTAACAACAACAACTATGTGCTGAGCAGTGTTTTAGGTGCCTGAGATTCTTCAGTGAGACAAAAGACCAGGATCCCTGCCCTTATGAAGCTCATGTTCCCGTGGGGCCATGGCTGGATGCTGGAAGAACACCTGGGAGGGACACCTGGAAGGGACACCACCTCTCTGCCCTTCCAGATGCAGAATGATGTAACCCTAAGTACACGCTACCTTGGTACAGTTTTCAGGGAATTCCCATAGTTTTGTGACAGGAAGTGGAAACATTCTTGACTTTCTTTGAAAGAGACAAGTTGCTACAGGCACCGTGGACTGGTGGGGAGAACCATTGTTAGCACAGTTCTGAACTCAGCAAACATCTTGACATGAGGCCATGTAATTAACCTCTAAAGAGCATAAACGTTAGAGTCAAATAGCCTGAGTTTGAATTAGGCTCTGCAACTAAGAGCTGGCTTTTACTGAACAAATGACATTTCTGAGCCTCAGTTTCTTCATATGTAAAATGAGTATAATAATAGTACCTATCGCATAGGAATTGAGGTAGAAATTAAACAAGAGAGGGTAAGTAAAGCTTTTAGCACAATGCCTACTTCATGATTAATTATAAAACCTGTTGCCTTCAAGTTGATTCTGTTATCGAACCAAATGTGGATCCCTGCCCGTTTCGCATAGAAATCTAATCACCGGACACCAGTCTTTGAGAAAGTAGTTTGTTAGGTGCCGAACAAGGAACCCAGAGGAAGATTCCTCAGATCTGACTCCCCGAAATGTGGGTATACAGGGTTTTTATGGGGGTGGGGAGAAGGGAAGATATACATATTTGTACAGGGGGTTGGCTGTCACTTGGTGATTGGCTAAAACTATGCTGGCTTCGAATTAAAGGGCCAGGCAATTTTTATTTTTCTGCACAAGTGCAACAGAAATGTTTCATAGTTTAAGCGTTGGGGAACCAGGAAGTTCTACTCGGGGGTGTGGTAGATAGGTTCCACTGTGGCGGGCCTGAGTTTGCAAAGGGTAGAAGAGTGAGGCTCTTTGCATATGGATGGAGATCATATCTTGTTAAAACCGGCTTTTGGTGGTTTTTTCTTGGTGTATCTGTTGATTTCTGAAAAACAGCTTAAAGGACGTTACTCAGTTTCCTGGAGAATCACTGGTTATCATCCAGGCAGACTTCTATCCGGCTTACAGAGTTGGGGTCTGGTTACAATTCTGACTGGTAGCAACCCTATAGGACACAGTAGAACTGCTCTGTAGGGTTGCCAAGGCTGTAATCTTTATGGAAGCAGACTGCCATATCTTTCTCCCATGAAGTAGCTAGTGAATTTGAACTGCCAACCTTTTGGTTAACAACTGAGTGCTTAACCATTATACTGAACGTTGTATATTATTAACACTTTATAAGCTACTGTACCAGCACTATAGAAGGATATAGTAAACATAGTGCTCATCTTGGTGCCATGAAGCATACATAGAAGTATTACACAAAAGCCCTGAAGTCCAGCAGCTAAATTGTAATTAGGAAGAAAATATTGGGGGATGTCTTAGTTACCTACTGCTGCTGTAACACAAATACCACAAGTGAGTGGCTTTAAGGAACAGAAATTTATTTTCTCACAGTTCTGGAGGATAAAAGCCCACATCAGGGTCTTGGTTGTGTCATTTTCTTCCTTGTTGGTAGTCCTGGCTGTTCATTGGCATTTCATAGCCTGTAGACAATCCTCACATGGCATCCATCTTCCCCCATGTTTGTCTCCATGTCCATTCTACTCTTTATAACTCAGAAGTGATTCAATTTAGAATCTACCCTACCCCTGCATCACTTAATTAACATAACAAAGAAAACGTTATTTTCAAATAAGATTATATTTACAGGTATGGGGGGGTAAGATTTCAATACATATCTTTGGGGGACACAGTTCAATCCATAACAGGGAGCAAGAGCAAACAAGAGAAGGAGGCCTTGCACTGTGAGTGGTTGAGTGAGTGCTGTAGGTTGGAAATTTGGCTGGAGTCAAGGGGGAACTGCAGGTATAGGATGGCTAGGGCAGCATCCCAAAGGAGGACAGGTCTGAGTGGGGAGGATTTGGGATGGGAAAAGAAAAAGGCATTTAGATGAGAGGAACATGAGAGTGAAGAAGGGACTGGGGAGTAGTGGGGAGAATGACTGTTGAAGGACTAGGGCATGCTGGAAGAGTCGGGAATGTTGTTGTTGGAGACACAAAATCAGGGCCAGATGCTGATGGACTTCAAAAACTAAGACTTGAGTTTCAATCAGGGCATCTGAGGAAAATGTTAGCATTTGAGGATCTTTGGTCTGACTCCCCAGCAAGCAGAGAGAATCAGGTTGGGTAGTAGAAGTGGCCATTCAAACTTTTATCTACTTGACTGTGAGAGCAGAGATACATTCACAGGGCCAAGGAGCCTAGAGTCAGATGGTGAGAAATGATTTGGGAAACTTGATCTGAGCTGACAATAGTAGAGCCATGTGGAATTGCTCAGCAGGCAATGAGATGGTGGGACTGATGTCCATTGGTCCATCTGTTGTGTTGTTGTTAGGTGCTGTTGAGCCAGTTCCGACTCAAAGCGACCCCACGTACAACAGAATGAAACACTACTGGTCCTGCACCATCCTCTGAGTCGTTGTTATCTTTGAGCCCACTGTTGCAGTCATTGTGTCAATCCATCTCATTGAGGGTCTTCCCCTTTTTTACTGACACTCTACCAAGCATGATGTCCTTCTCCAGGGACTGGTCCCTCCTGATAACATGTCCAAAGTATGTAAGACAAAGTCTTTCCATCCCTGCTTCTAAGGAGGATTCTGGTTGTACTTATTCCAAGACAGATTTGTTTGTTCTTCTGGCAGTCCATAGTATATTCGATATTCTTCACCAACACCATAATTCAAAGGCATCAGTTCTTCTTCGGTCTTCCTTATTCATTGTCCAGCTTTTGTATGCATATGAGGTGATTGAGATGATTGGTCCATCCGCCCATCTCTCTGTTTATTCCTCCAGCGTTTATTTAGTACCTGTATAGGGTTGCTAAGAATCAGAATCAATTCGACGGCAACCAGTTTGATTTTTTGGTTTGCTCTTTTTTACATCTTTTGATAGACACTGGGGCCAAACAACTGAATGAAAACATAGTCTCTGTGAGACTTGTAAGAGAGACAGGTAAGCAAGTAGTCTTGCAATACAAGGCTAGAGTCAGCACTAGAGGTGGGTACATGTGCAGTGAGCACTTGGGGATGCCTACCACAGGCTCAAGGTGTCTAGGAGGGGAGTCTCACACTGAGCCTAGATGGACATGGCAAAGAACAAGGTGGAGTGTGGTTGTCCACTCAGGGATGGGTAAGTTGCAGCAGAGAGGGCATGTATTTGAGAGAGAAGCAAGTGGAGGGCTTTCTGGGAATAGATTACCAGGGGCCTTTTCAACTGGGCTGGAAGCTTTGCTTTTTATCTGAAGATGACAGGGAGCTAGGAATAGTTGTAAGATATTGTGGGATGTCACAAACAAATTTGCATTTTATAAAGATCACTCAGGTGTGGCAAAGCTATGGCAGAGAGGCAAGAATGGAGGTGTGGGTGGGGTGCTGGAGGAAGGAACTAAGATTTGTTGAGTGTCTTCCACGCACCAGGAATGCTGCCAGGCACGGGAGACCCGTCATCCCTTTTATTTTCCTGACAGCCATAGAAGGCAAGGATTATCTTTATTTCAAAGATAAGGAAACTGAAGCTTGAACAGGTTATGCAAATTGCTCAGATTCTCACCTCCAGTAAGCATTGAGGCCCTGGGTGTCAGATTCTCTTCTAGGTTTGCAATGAGAGATGCAGACAGACACAGAGCAGAAAGCCTCTCCCTTCCTTCATCACAGCTGGAGAGGTTAGAGTCATGATATAAATTAGGTGCCACCTTGGCTTGCCCTCCACATTCTGTGAATTCTGTCTGTGGGGAAACTTCCCCAGCTGGTGTGGGGGGCCGTCGGCTGGGAGAAGCAGCTTAGCATGGGTGGGGGCACCTCCAAGAAAGCTGGGACAGCCAGAGAGGCAGGCATCTCAAGGGCATTTATAGCAGTGGAGACAGTTTTATTTTAAGCAGGTGCCAGCACCTCAGAACATTCTCTTCCTTTCTCCTAGAGCTTCCTGAGCCCACACATGCAAGCTGGGTGAGAGACATGTGATCGTGGTCCCTGTTCCCACACCTCCACAGCCTGGGTTCTTGAACCTCAGGGAGTCTCTCCTGGCTTTTGCACTTTTTCCTACACTTTGAGTGTCTCCTTCATTGCCTTCCTTGTATTTCTTCTCACTTTTTTCCCTCCTCCCTTTCTGCAATGTTTCTCCTAATGCTTTCATTTCCTCTTCTGTCCTTTTATTCTGTTTTGTGCTCCTTCCTTTATCTTTTTTTTTCCCTCCTTATATGTAAAGTGAGAGTGGTAGTCCATAACTGGAGTCCCAGGGTGGTGCAGATGGTTAGCACACCACTTAGGCTGCTAACCAAAAGGTTGGTGGTTTGAGCTCATCCAGAGGTGCCTCAAAAGAAAGGCCTGCAGATCTACTCACAAAAAATCAACCATTGAAAACCCTGTGGAGCACAGTTCTGCTCTGACACACTTAGGGTCTCCATGAGTCAGAGCCAACTCCACGGCAACCGATTTTAGTCCCTAACATCCTAGAGTTGCTGGAAAGATTATTAATTAATTTCAGCAAAACGTTTCTACCCACTTTCTAGGTGACTGGCTTATGTCAGACCCTGGGGGATATAAGCATGAACAGCGTCCAATTCTTGCCCTCAAGTTGCTTACCATCACATGGGAGTCAAGTTCAGAGTCCTGATTCTATGAACTGAAGTCTTTTTTTTGAGACCCCTTTATTTCTGCCCAGCGTCTCTCTGCACCCTGGCTCGGCTACTGACTGCCTGCTTCTGAAAATGCTTTGCTCAGGAGAGCCCAGTTATAACATTTGACAGCCAGTCAGCTACATGGAGTAGTTGCAGGCTATTATCCCTCCGGGGGAGGCTAAGTCTGGGTGCCATCAGCTTCTTGACCACGAAGGGAAGGTTCCTACATCATCTTATCCAGACCTATTGGCTAATCACCTTCACTTCTGTAAGATGTCTTAGCTAATTGCAATGATTTAAAGTAACTGTGAATGAAATCACTATCACTCGTGCAGATGACAAGCAGGGCTTTCATTTGGCATCATCTAGGGAGAAGTGCCCAGCTGGCTTTATTTCCTTCATCAGAGCAGCTTCCAGCAGGGGGCCTCCCTTCTCCATTTTCCCAGCTCTGGAATCATTCATTCCCTCTTCTCTTTGTCCCCTTCCTCTTCATTCAGTGGTCCTGGGATGCCTGGAGGACTTTGCCAAACCCCTCAGCTGTTTTAGAAGTGTGTGCATCACCACCCACAGCTCTGTACTGGGGAGAAGTTGAGGGATCTGAATTAAAAATTAAAGCTACCGAGGCAGGGCCAAGACGGTGGAGTAGTCAGACGCTTCCAGTGGACCCCTTTACAACAAAGACCTGAAAAAACAAGTAATTCGATTATATATAGCAATCTGGGAACCCTGAACATCAAAGGCAGAGTTGAGGAACCGGACTGAGTGGCAGGGGGAGGGAGACACAGTTCGGAAGCAGGGCGGAGTTGCCAGACCTGACCTTGTGAGAGCCTGAGCCCTTCAGGCCTGATCAGCTCAGGGGTGAGTGGTGAAACAGGCAAGCAGCTGTGCTCGGGAGGCATGTTTTCTACACTGGGAGAAACCCAGCCATTGAGAGTCTACCCAGGCACCCAGAACCAGTGAAAAGCAGCCCCCAATCCAGCAAAAGATAAGTAATTGCCTACGGCCTACTGCGCAGATCTAAAACATCCCCCTTAGGAGGAAACCTCTCTCCCATTTACCTCCCTGCTCCCTGCTCTGCACTGTGTCCCGGACCAGCTTCAGCAATTGCCGAGTCCCCTGGGCCGGAAATAGGATCCGTCACATGCCTGGAGCCATTCTACCCACCTTGGAGAGTGAACAAATTAACAAACGGGAAAAAATCAACTGCCAGGTCCTCTAAGCCAGGAACCCAGGGTAGGCACAGCTCCTTTGCTTATGCACAGGCATAAGGGATCCACGGATTTTGAGTGCCTTTCCCCCACATAGAATTGTGTGGGCCCATCTTAACAGTATAGGCCCTCATTACCGCAGTACAACAGGGTATATACTGGAACCCTAACTTCAACTGTTTCAGCTGCGAAGTGGCAGGTTCTTGACATTTGACACTGCTCTGCCCATTAAGCTGGGTCTTCACCTACCCACGTCAGGGGCTTGAGGACTGGTGGCTCCACCCTGCCACCTAGCCACGTGCAATAGGGGCCCATGAATAAGAGGTGCTGCCCAGTCCTTACAGCCAACAGCATTAGGTGCTCATAGTCCGGCTGCAAAACTCAGCCACCTACATGCTCTAGGGAACAGGGGCATGCCTTCTCCCGGACACTAGGGGGCGGTCATTAGCCCCCTGCCTTGCTCAGAGTGTGTCCCCCTGCTGCAGCCAGATGCCTGTACCTACAGCAATCACCCATGCGTGTCAGGACTGTAAGTGAAAGCCTGCATCACACACTTGGTGGCTATCTACCTGGGCACCTGAGCTGAATCCCTACAGGATAAGTGGGCAGACTCCTGAGCTCACATACCTAGTAACCGATCTAACTGCCTTGTGACAGGACATTAGAGCTTCAAAGGTGCCAATAATCAAACTAGCTCATATGAGCAGCCTAGTTGGGCATACCAAAACAAAACAAGAAGCTAGGACACAGTAAGAAAACATAAAATAAATAAATATAATAACTTATTGATGGCTTGGAGACAACAGTCAACATCAAATCACATAAAGAGGCAATCCATGATGGCTTCAGCAAGCTCCCAAAATAAAGATTCTAGAAATTTTCCAGAGGGGGACAATTTCTTGGAATTACCAGAGGCAGAATACAAAAGATTAATATACAGAAGTCTTTAAGAAATTAGGAAGGAAATTAAGTGAAACACAGAACACACAATAGAGGAAATTAAAAAGATTAGAGAAGAGCATAATGACGAATTTAACAGGCTGCAAGAATCCATAGAGGGACAGCAATCAGAAATCCAGAAGATTAACAATAAAATTTCAGAATTAGACAATGCAGTAGAAAGTCATATGAGCAGAATTAAGGCAATAAAAGACAGAATTAGTGAGATTGAAGATAAAGCACTTGACACCAACTTATTTGAGGAAAAATCAGATAAAAGGGTTAAAAAAAATGAAGAAACTCTAAGAATTATGTGGGACTCTATCAAGAGGAGTAACCTAGGAGTGATTTGACTACCCAACAGGGGGGATAACAGAAAATACAGAGAGAATTGTTGAAGATTTGTTTGCAGAAAACTTCCCTGATACCATGAAAGATGACAAGATACCTATCAAAGATGCTCAACGAACCCCACATAAGGTAGATCCCAAAAGAAAGTCACCAAGACATATTATAATCAAACTTGCCAAAACCAAAGATAAAGAGAGAATTTTAAGAGCAGCTAAGGATAAACAAAGAGTCATCTACAAAGGAGAGTCAATAAGAATAAGCTGGGACTACTCAGCAGAAACCATGCAGGCAAGAAGGCAATGGGATATATAAAGCCTTGAAGGAAAAAAACTGTCAGCCAAGAATTATATATCCAGCAAAACTGTTTCTCAAATTTGATGGCAAAATTAGGGCATTTCAAGATGAACAGAAGATTACGGAAATTGCAAAAATGAAACCAAAATTACAAGAAATACTAAAAGGAGTCCTCCGGTTAGAAGATCAGTAACATCAGATAACAACCCAAGACTAGAACACAGGACAGAGCAACCAGGTATCAACCCAGATAGGGAAGTCACAAAAGTAAATCAAAGCTAAAACACTGAAAATAGGGAAACAGATGTCAATATGTACAAGATGACAGCATTATAACAAAAAAGGGGGACTTAAATAATGTAGACATAGATTTTTCATATGGAGAGGAAGTCAAGACGATATAAATAAATAAATGACAGGTTTCAACTTAGAAAAATAGGGGTAAATATTAAGGTAACCACAAAGGAAACTAACAATCCTACAAGTCACAATAAAAAACAAGAATTATATTAAGACTCAGCAAACACAAAATCAACAACAATGAAAAAGATGAAAAGAAAATACATAAAGAAAAACAACAGAGCACAGAAAATTAAGTGGAACGAAGAAACTTTAAACAACACACGCAAAAAGACACCAAAATGACAGCACTAAACTCATACCTATCAATAATTATGGTGAATGTAAATGGACTAAATGCACCAATAAACAGAGTGGCAGATTGGATTAAAAAAACACAATCTGTCTATATGCTACCTAAGAGAGACACACCTTAGACTTAAAGACACAAACTAAAACTGAAAGGATGGAAGAAAAAATAAGCAAACAACACTCAAAAAAGAGCAGGAGTGGCAATATTAATCTCTGACAAAATAAACTTTAAAGTAAAATCCCCCACAAAGGGTAAGGAAGGACGCTGTATAATGATTAAAGGGTCAGTACACCACGAGGACAGAATCATAATAAGTATTTACGCAACCAACGACAGGGCTCCAAGTACATAAATCAAACTCTAACAGCACTGAAAAAAGAGATAGCTCCACACTAGTAGTAGGAGAATTCAACAAACCACTTTTGGTGAAGGACAGAACATCCAGAAAAAAGCTCAACAAACACATGAAAGAGCTAAATGCCACAATCAAACAACTTGATCTCATAGGCATATACCAAACACCCCACCCAACAGCAGCCAACTATACTTTCTTTTCCAATGTACATGGAACATTTTCCAGAATAGACCACCTAATAGGCCATAAAGCAAGCCTTAACAAAATCCAAAGCATCGAAATATTACAAAGCATCTTTTCTGACCATAAAGCCATAAAAGTATAAATCTACAACAGAAAAAGCAAGGAAAAAAAAAATCAAACATATGGAAACTGAACAACACCTTGCTCAAAAACTACTGGGTTATAGAAGAAATTAAGGATGGAAAAAAGAAATTCATAGAATCAAACGAGAATGAAAA
>NW_004444063.1:989211-1053076 GCF_000243295.1 Trichechus manatus latirostris
AGATACATAGACCAATGGAACAGAATTGAGAATCCAGACATAAATTCATCCACCTATGAGCAGCTGATATTTGACAAAGGCCCAAAGTCCGTTAATGGGGGAAAGGACAGGCTCTTTAACAAATGGTGTTGGCATAACTGGATATCCATCTGCAAAAAACTGAAACAAGACCCATACCTCCCACTATGCACAAAAACTAACTCAAAATGGATCAAAGACTTAAATATAAAATCAAAAACAATAAAGATCATGGAAGAAAAAATAGGAACAATGCTAGGAGCCCTAATACATGGCATAAACACAATACGAACCATAAGTAACAATGCACAAGCACCAGAAGAGAGATTGGATAACTGGGAGCTCCTAAAAATCAAACATTTATGCTCATCAAAAGACTTCCCCAAAAGAGTCAAAAGACAACCTACAGACTGGGAAAAAAAATTTGGCTATGATAATCTGATCAGCTTCTAATCTCTAAAATCTACAAGATATTATAAAACTTCAACAAAAAAAAAGACAAGTAAGCCAATTAAAAAATGGGCAAAGGATATGAACAGGCACTTCACCAAAGAAGATATTCAGACAGCTAACAGACACATGAAGAAATGCGCATGATCATTAGCCATTAGAGAAATGTAGATCAAAACTACAATGAGATATCACCCCAACAAGGCTAGCATTAATCCAAAAAATAATAAATGCTAGAGAAGTTGTGGAGAGACTGGAACACTTATACACTGTTGGTGGGAGTGTAAAATGGTACAATCATTTTGGAATTCAATTTGGTGCTTCCTTAAAAATCTAGAAATAGAAGTACCGTAGGATCTAGGTATCCCGCTCTTTGGAATATATCCTAGAGAAATAAGAGCCGTCACATAAATAGATATATGCATACCCATGTTCATCGCAGTACTGTTCACAACAGCAAAAAGATGGTCACAACCTAGGTGCCCATCAACGGAAGAATGGATAAGCAAATTATGGTATATCCACACAATGGAATATTATGCAACAATAAAGAATGACGATGAAGCCGTGAAACATCTTGTAACAGGGAGGAAGCTGGAGGTCATTATGCTTAGGGAATTTAGTCAGTCACATAAGGACAGATATTGTATAAGACCACTATTATAAGAACTCATGAAAAGGTTTAAACACAGAAGAAAACATTCTTTGATGGTTACGAGGGTGGGGAGGGAGGGTGAGGATTATTTACTAACTAGATAGTAGATAAGAATTATTTTAGGTGAAGGGATAGACAGCACATACCACAGGGGAAATCAGCACAGTGGACTAAACCAAAGCTAAGTAGTTTCCTGAATACAGTGAAACACTTTGAGGGACAGAGTAGCAGGGGTAGGGGTGTGGGGACTATGCTTTCAGGAGACATCTAGGTCAATTGGTATAACAAAGTTTATTAAGTGCATGTTCTGCATTCTACTTTGGTGAGTGGCATCTAGGGTCTTAAAGGCTTGCAAGTGGCCATCTAAGACACATCAGTGGGTCCAACCACCTGGAATAAAGGAGAATGACAAATACAAAAGACGCAAGGAAAGTAGTAGCTCAAGAGACAGAGACTTCATCAGCGTGAGACCAGAAGAACTAGATGGTGCCTGGCTACCACCAATGACCACCCTAACAGGGAACACAACAGAGACTTCTGGATGGAGCAGGAGAAAGGTGGGGTGCAGAACTCAAATTCTAGTAAGAAGACCAGACTTTAAATGGTGTGACTGAGACTGGAGAAACCCTGGAAAGCATGGCCCCTGGATTCTGTATCAGCCCAGAACTAAAACAATTTCCAAGGCCAACTCTTCAGACAGGGATTGGACTGGACAATGGGACATAAAGTGGTACTCATGAGGAGTGTGCCTGTTAGCTCAGTTAGGTACAAGAGACTAAATGGGCAGCTTCTGTCTGGGGGTGAGATGGGAAGGCAGAGGGAGTTAGGAGCTGGTTGAATGGACATGGGGAATCAAGGGTGGAAAGGAGGAGTGTGCTGTCACAGTATGGGGAGAGCAATTAGAGTCACATAGCAATGTATTTATAAATTTTTGTATGGGAAAAAATAAAAATAAATATAAAAACAAGCAGATACACAGATAACTGTGGGGCAGAATGATACGTGCAATGAGAGAACATGGCACTGGGCCCCAGAGGCAGGGGCCACAGGGAAGCCTGAGTGGAGAGGGAAAGCGTGGACCCAGGCAAGGAAGAAGGGAGGCAGAAGCAGGTCTGAATCTCTGTTCATATGCCTATGAAATGGTGTTTCTCTTCATTCTTATGTAAATCAGTTTAATTTCTACTTGGAGCCTGTCTTAGGGTTCTATAGAGAAACAGAACCAGTAAGATGTATTAAAAAACCATATATTTGCGTGCATGTGTGCGTGCTTGTGTGTGTGTGTGTGTGTGTGCATGCGTGCGTGTGTGTGTATAGAGAGAGATGGGTATGCTGGCAAGGCCAAACTCCAGTAGTCTTGTGTCTGAAATTGGTAGGCCAGGTGGTAGGCTGGAAAGTCCAGCAGGATCTGAGCTCTTACACTCTAAGCACTGGGGCTAGGGGTGGGGGGGCAGGTCTTCTGGTAACCTCTGAGCAGCACAAGGTCATTGCTTGCGTTCACTCATTCTTTTACTCAACATATTTTTATTGAGCACTGTGGTAGTTAAGGTTGTGTGTCAACTTGACTGGGCCATGATTCTCAGTGGTTATGTAATGATGTAGTTTGGCAGTTATGTAATGATGTAATTTGTCAGTTATATAGTGATATAGTCATCCTCTAGGATGTAATCTGATGTGATCAACCAATCAGTTGTGAGGGGAGTTTCCTCAGGAGTGTAGCCTGCATCCAATACATATGTGGGTGTTCTGGTAAAGCTCATTTGCTTGCTCTGGATCCTGCATCCACTCATCATCATGTGACCTCCAGTTCTTGGGATTTGAGCCTGTGGCCTGCTGTATTGCCTGTCAGTCTTGGGATTCATTGGCCTCCACTGCTTGTGAGCCAGCATCCTGTCATCTTACCTGCTGATCTTGGGTTCATCAGCCCCTGTAGCTGTGTGAGTCAGGAAAAGCCTCCAGCCTGACACCTGACCCACAGCCTTGGGACTTGCCACCCTCTACAACCACATGAGCCATTTTCTTGAGATCAGTCTCTCTCTCTACGTATATGTACGCTTCACTGGTTTTGTTTCTTTAGAGAACCCAGCCTAAGACAAGCATCAACTACGTGCTAGGCATTGTTCTAAACAACTTGGATATAGCAGTGAAAAAAACTAAGATCCTTGTCTTGTGGAACTTACATTTTAGCAAAGAAGACAGATAGAAAATAGTAAATAAAACCAGTAAGTAATTTACATGATATATGAGAAGATGAAAGCCTTGGTGGTATAGTTTGCTCGTAGTTGTAACTTGTTATGTGAACTCCTGCCTTTGGGTAAGGTAGTTTTTTCTTAGACTCCCTTACATGGTCCCATATTCCTGTCTTCTGGCATTTTCTCTGATCCAGTTAGAAGTAATTTACAGACATTGTGGCCCCCTCATCCTAAGGAAAGGGACATGCTCCTATATAACCATAATATATTACCACTCTTAAAAAAACAATGTGGGGCAGTAGTAGAATTCTTGCCTTCCATGTGGAAGACCTGGGTTTGATTCCTGGTCGGTGTACCTCAGGCACAGCCACCATCTGTCTGTCAGTGGAAGCTTGGGTATTGCTGTGATACTGAACAAATTTCAGTGGAGCTTCCAGACGAAGACAGGCTATGAAGAAAGGACTGGTGATCTACCTTTGAAAATGACAGTGAAAACCCTATGGATCACAGTGGTCCAGTCTGCAACTGATCATAGACACAGCACAGGACTAGGCAACATTTTATTCTGTTGTGCGTGGGTTTGCCATGAGTCAGGGCCAACGCTGCAGCAGCTAACAACAATAACAAAAACAATAATTCCGTAAATCACCTAATATATAGTCACATTAAAAATCTTTCCAGTTTTTCCTCAAAAGTCTTTTATAGCTTTGTATAATTATTATTATTCAAGATCCAATCACATTTCACCCATTGCATTTGTTATATCTCTTTAAATTTCTTATCATCTAGAACAGTGACTCACCTACCCCATTATTGATTTTTCTCTATTGACTTTTTTTAAAGAGTTTATGCAGTTATATTTTAACAAGTCCTCAATTTTGGATTCGCCTGTTTTCTTATGAATAGATTTAGGTTAAGCATTTCTGGCACTGGTATTTCGTAGGTAGTATTGTAGAAATCTTTTTGTATCATCCAAACCAAAAACCAAACCAGCTGCTGTCAAGCCATTTCCAACTTCTGGTGACCCCTGTGTTTTAGAGAAGAACTGTGCTACATAGGGTTTTCAATGGCTGTGATCTCTTGTAAGTAGATTGCCAGACCTGTTCCGAGGCATCTTTGGGTAGACTCGAACTTCCAACCTTTTGATTAGTAGCTGAGTGCTTAATCGTTTTTGCCACCTAGGGACTTCTTGTATCACATTATTGTTGGTATTGTGTGCTGTTGTGTCTATTCTGACTCATAGCGACCCCATGTGACAGAGTAGACTGCCTCCTAGAATTCTTTCTAAGGCTGTAATCTTTACAGCAGCACGTCACCAGGCCTTTCTCCCACAGAGCCACTGAGTAGGTTCAGGAGGCACATAATGAGAGGATTTCCCCCTTTGGGTAGTACTAACTTTGGTCCCTTGGTCCGTTTATTAAGTACAATACATTTTCTTCTTTATAATAACTAGATATTCTGTAGGGTAACACTTTGAGACTGTGAATATCCTGTTTCCCAGTAATCCAACATTTTTAGTATAGATTAAATGATCCTTTCCTGACTCAGTAATTACACTGGAAGTTACAAAATGGTGATTTTCTAATTCTGGCATTCCTTCTGAGTTTGTTTAGCTGGCATTCTTCTATAAAGAAGCTATTTTGTCTTACCACATTTTTAGCAATTTGGTTTTAAAAAGTGAGTTTCTTCAGAACATTTAACTCATAAAAGTGTGTGTGTATTATGTGTAAGACAATTAAAGATTAAGACCTGAGTCACATCATCAGCCTTGATTTAGGCCTTCTGGAGAGTGAAACTAACCTACAGTTCAGTTGAGATGCTTCCTTCCACTCTATTCCCTGTTCAAGTGTAGTCTGCATCTGCCACCTCAGGGGCTTTGCACTTGCTGCTCCCTTTGTCTAAAACCCTTTTTGCCCAGATATCTGCCTGGGCCATTTTATTCCATTCTCTGCTTTGATGTCATCTTACCAGAAGTTTTCCTGGTCATCCCATATAATGTCCAGTCTCCTCCTTATTATTCTCTGTCTCTTATTTTCCTTTGTTTTTCTCCAAAACCCTCATCATCATCTGCAATATAAACTTCATGGGAACAGGGCCTTTGTACCACTGGTTCAGAGCCCAGAACAAGGTTTGGTACATAGTAGGTGCTCAATAAATATTTATACAATGCAAGAAGGAACACATATGTGAATGTATGTTTCGTAAGGCTCTGAATGAAACCAAAGACCTTGTTTCTCTGCATGGCTTCTTCCAGATGACAACCAAACCACTCAGGTCCTGTGCAGGACAGAAGGCTATTCTTCCACTAGCCAGGGATTGTGTGTGTGCAGCATTTGGCTCATGCAGTCGGTAGCCACTCACTTCACGCCCAGTTATTAAAGCCAGCAAAGCAGTGGGATTATCTTCCCCCTCTACTTTGACATGATTTGGGGGAAATAAAAACTAATCAGAATTCATCAACTGTGAACAAAATTGTCAACTGTGAACTGTCAACAGTGTGGTTTAAAAATAGATGATATGTTGGTGAAATACAGTAGAGAAAGCAATTTAAATAAAATGTTAAAAATAATACCCAAAGCATACAAGGCAAAACAAAGAGTATGGTGTGGTGGAGAAATGCACTCCGTTGAGATTTGCGTGAGCAATGAACCAGAAAGAGGTTATTAGTTTTGCTTTACAAATCATAGAAGAGAAAGATTTACAGGCCATTTGCAGGAAAACATTCACTTATTCGGACATATTGGTGTGTTATGCAAAATGGAAGAGAAGATTGCCTGGGAAATCTGCTACCACATTTATTTTTAAGTAGGTCAACATTTTAAATATTTCTGCCCTTTTTGCAGTCGTCGGCTTTGGTGTCATCCAGATTTCTCTGTTTCTGCCATGGTTGGGGAAGACATTTCTGTTCTAGCAGGTCAAGGGTCTAGAAGGTTCAGAGATTTGTATTTATATTTATATGAGTATGGGTTCTAGTACCATGTTTAAACGTCCTTAAATTATTTCTCAGCATCTCAACTCTCCTCCTTTAAATGCTTAGAGCTAATTATTTATTTAACTGCTTTTTCATACAATCCATATAAAAACTTTAATTTTTAATATTTCCTGTTTTCTGAGAATGAATCGCAAGTGATACATCTTGGCAAAGTTCTTTAAGTCCAGCTGCCCCTTATCCTAGAGCTTCTGTTCCATGTTTTGTTTTGTTTTTTTTCTTTGCAGGAGAACTATGCAAAGATTTGTACTTTATAAGCCTAAGACAAGGCTTGCATCACTTAGAGATGATCTCTTTTGAAAATCTCGATGAAAAGTGTAAAGCTTTCCCTTCCTGGCGGGTCAGTAGGGACCAGAACAGTAGTGATTCCTCTTAGGCCCCCTTTCAGTACTGGCCAGGACTAGAAGAAAGAGGGTCCTCTCCACTAGGCAAGTGACCATCTGATGGTAACTCTACATCTACTGCAGAAGAGACACTTTCCCCTCTGATGGAGGAGTCCAGGGGGTGCCTTTAGCTTTGTGAGCTTTAAGCAATGAGTGGCTCTGTCACTCGAAGGCCAAAAGTTTTTGTCTATACCTCTGTTTCCTCTTCTTTTATTCACCAAAAACATTTTTTTTTTTTAAGTGGGGAGTTATGGTGTCTCTGTATCAGACCCTGAGAATATCGTTTTTTAAATTATACTTTGTTTTTCAACTTCTAGTCTGTGGACGCTTAAGAGGAAGTCTCGCAACCCAACCTCCTTTAACTCAGAGCTCTGCCTAGAGGGTTCTGAGGCAGCTCAACAAAGCACAGTCCTGGCCAGCACACCTAGATCCCTACTACCTGCCTAGGTCCTCACTACCTGCCTAGACCCTCACTGCCTGCCTAGATCCTCACCACCTGCCGGGCAGATGTGGAGGAAGCCCTTGTTGCAAGTAAATAGCTGTCAATAATTTTGCCAGTTTTTAGCCCCTGCCTTGAGCACGTCATAAGAGAGAAGATATGGGAATTCTGAGCCCTTGTCATTTGATCCTGAAGTTATGAGGGAGCGTATGATACCCCTGTGTTGGGGGAACACTTATTCCCCCCTCTCCCATTTCTCCCTGTGCGTCTGTCAGTTTATCATACTGTGGGGACTTGCATGTTACTGTGATGCTGGAAGCTATGCCACCGGTATTCAAACACCAGCAGGATCACCCATGGCAGACAGGTTTCAGGTGAGCTTCCAGACTAAGACAGACTAGGAAGAAGGACCCGGCAGTCTACTTCTGAAAAGAATTAGCCAGTAAAAACCTTATGAATAGCAGCAGAACATTTTCTGATATAGTGCTGGAAGATGAGCCCCTTAAGTTGGAAGGCACTCAAAAGACAACTAGGGAAGAGCTGCCTCCTCAGGGTAGAGCCGACCTTAATGGCTGGATGGAGTCAAGCTTTCAGGACCTTCATCTGTGATGTGGCATGACTCAAAATGAGAGAAAACGGCTGCCAACATCCATTAATAATCGGAATATGGAATGTACGAAGTATGAATCTAGGAAAAGTAGACTAGTCAAAAATGAAATGGAATGCATAAACATCAACATCCTAGGCATTTGTGAGCTGAAATTGACTAGTATTGGCCATTTTGAATCAGACAATCATATGGTCGTCTATGCCAGGAATGGCAGCTTGAAGAGGAATGGCGTCACATTCATCGTCCAAAAGAACATTTCAAGATCTATCCTGAAGTACAATGCTGTCAGTGATAGGATAATATCCGTACACCTGCAAGGAAGACCAGTTAATACAAATATTATTCAAATTTACACACCAACCACTAAGGCAAAAGATGAAGAAATTGGAGATTTTTACCAACTTCTGCAGTCTAAAATTGATCAAACATGCAATCAGGATGCATTGATAATTATTGGTGATTGGAATGCAAAAGTTGGAAACACAGAAGTAACAGTAGTTGGAAAGTATGGCCTTGGTGATAGAAACTACGCTGGAGATTGCATGATAGAATTTTGCCAGACCAGTGACTCTTCATTGCAAATACCTTTTTTCACTAACATAAATGGCAACTCTACACGTGGACTTCGCCAGATGGAATACACAGGAATCAAATCGACTACCTCTGTGGAAAGAAATGATAGAAAAGCTCAACATCATCAGTCAAAACAAGAGTAGGGGTCGACTGCTGACCAGACCATCAGTTGCTCATATGCAAGTTCAATCTGTAACTGAAGAAAATTAGAACAAGTCCACAAAAGCCAAAGTACGACCTTGAATATATCCCACCTGAATTTAGAGACCATCTCAAGAATAGAACATTGAACACTAATAGAGCATTGAACACTAATGACTGAAGACCAGACGAGTTGTGGAATGACATCAAGGACATCATACATGAAGAAAGCAAGAGGTCATTAAAAAGACAGGATAGAAAAGACCAAAATGAATGTCAGAAGAGAGTCTGAAACTTGCTCTTGAATGTGGAGTAGCTAAAGTGAATGGAAGAAATGATGAAGTAAAAAAGCTGAACAGAAGATTTCAAAGGGCAGCTCGAAAAGACAAAGTAAAGTATTATAATGCAAAGACCTGGAGATGGAAAGCCAAAAAGGGAAGAACACGTTCTGTATTTCTCGAGCTGAAAGAACTAAAGAAAAAATTGAAGCCTCAAGTTGCAGTATTGAAGGATTCTATGGGGGAAAATATTAAACAACGCAGGAAGCATCAAAAGAAGATGGAAGGAATATACAGAGTCACTATACCAAAAACAATTGGTCAATGTTCAACCATTTCAGGAGGTAGCATATGATCAGGAATCAATAGTACTGAAGGAAGAAGTCCAAGCTGCACTGAAGGTATTGGCAAAAAACAAGGCTCTAGGAATTGATGGAATACCAAAGGAGATGTTTCAACAAGTGGGTGCAGAGCTGAAAGTACTCACTCGTCTATGCCAAGAAGTTTGGAAGACAGCTACCTAGCCAAGCAACTGGAAGAGATCCATATTTATGCTTATACCCAAGAAAGGTGATCCAACTGAATTTGGAAATTATTGAACAATGTCATTAATACCATACTCAAGTAAGAGTTTGCTGAAGAACATTCAAAAGAGGCTACAGCAATATATTGACAGGGAACTGCCAGAAATTCAAACTGGAATGAAAAGAGGATATGGAACCAGGGATATCATTGCTGATGTCAAACGCATCCTGGCTAAAAGCAGAAAATACGAGAAAGATGTTTACCTGTGTTTTATTGACTATGCAAAGGCATTCGACTGTGTGGATCATAACAAATTATGGATAACAGTGGGAAGAATGGGAATTCCAGAACACTTAATTGTGCTCACGAGGAACCTGTACATGGATCGAGAGGCACTCCTTTGAACAGAACAAGGGGAGCAGAACAAGGGGATACAGCCTGGTTTAAAATCAGGAAAGGTGTGTGTCAGAGTTGTATCTTTTCACCATAATTATTCAGTCTGTGTGCTGAGCAAATAATCTGAGAAACTGGTCTATATGAAGAAAGGGCATCAGGATTGGAGGAAGACTCACTAACAACCTTCATTATGCAGATGACACAGCCTTGCTTGCTGAAGGTGAAGAAGACTTGAAGCACTTACTGATGAAGATCAGAAACTTCAGTATGGGTTACACCTCAACATAAAGAAAACAAAAATCCTCACAACTGGACCAATATGCAACAACATGATAAACAGAGAAAAGACTGAAGTTGTCAAGGATTTCATTTAACTTGGATCCACAATCAACACCCACGGAAGCAGCAGTCAAGAAGTCAAACGACCCATTGCATTGGGCAAATCTGCTGCAAAAGACCTCTTTAAAGTGTTGAAGAGCAAATTATGTCACTTGGAGGACTAAGGTGTGCCTGACCCAAGCCATGGTGTTTTCAGTTGCCTCATATGCATGTGAAAGCTGGACAATGAGTAAGGAAGACTGAAGAAGAATTGATGACTATGAGTTGCGGTATTGGCGAAGAATATTGACTATACTACGGACTGTTAAAAGAACAAACAAATCTGTCTTGGAAGAAGTACAGCCAGAATGCTGCTTAGAAGCAAGGGTGATGAGACTTCATCTCACATACTTTGGACATGTTATCAGAAGGGATCAGTCCCTGGAGAAGGACGTTATGCTTGGTAAAGTAGAGGGTCAGCAAAAAAGGGTAATACCCTCAAGGAGATAGATTATCATAGTGGCTGCAGCAGTGGGCTCAAGTATAACAATGATTGTGAGGATGGCGCAGGCCTGAGCAGTGTTTTGTTCTGTTCATAGGGTCACTATGAGTTGGAACTGACTGGATGGCACCTAACAACAACAACAGTATCTCCCTAGGAGTATCCTTTCACTTTCTTTTCCGTGGAGGGGGCACTTTCAGTCTCTCTCTCTGCTCGCTGGCTGCTGCCTCTTTCCTAAGGAAGACTGTATATGTGGTTTGATTGGGGGGAACCTAGCATCTCTTGGACCAAAGACATGTCCATAAAGAGGAGCAGAATCACTGCATTGGAAAGATAGCATGGGCAGCCCATTTTTCTCTTGGCAGGTCTATACTCAAGGTGTAGCATACATGCGCTGTGTTTCCAGAATCTTCATGTAATTGGACCAGGGCATACTTTGAAAGGTCTCGCCAGGTCTCTGCATTCTCTCCACCTGTGATTAGCAGGGAGGTGGGTCAGGGCTTTTCTGGAAATCTGTTACCTGCAGGTTGGGATAAGAAGTTGGAGGCTCCCATTGTTTTTGTCGTTGTTAAGTGACATCAGGTCAATTCCAACTCATAGTGTACCCATATAATGGAGTAGAATTGCCCCATAGAGTTTCCTTGGCTGTAATCTCTATTAGAAGCAGATCACCAGGTCTTTATTCTGTGGAACCACCGGGTGGGTTTGAACCATCACCTTTTTGGTTAGCAACTGAGTGCTGAACCATTTGTGCCACCAGCACTCCTTTTGAAAGCTCCTACTTGGTGTTAATTAGTAAGAAACTGAGAGAGAAAGAATGGCAGTAAGTGATTGGCACCTCAAACATCCAAGGTTGGGAATTAGAGGAACACTGTAGGAAGGGAGCATTCGTGCGGTACCTGAGTTACAGGCCATCAGGATACCTTGGCCCAGTTATAATACAGGGTTTCAAGTTAGAAGCTATGCACCCTCCACCCTTCCCAGAAAGTGCCCATACTCATGCTTTCTCCTACTCCCCCGAAAGAAATTTCTCAGAAAGAGTGGGTAAAGCTTGGTTGTCACCTCAAGAGAAGCCTATAAAGTTTGTTTTACATTTTATATTACATAAAATATAATATATTCATATTCTATTATAAATATATACTATATTGTACATTATATAATATCATACGATGTGTAATATGTGTTTGTATTTTGTATTTTGTCAAAGTATTTGATATATAAAATAAAATATTACAGTGTTTGTTATATTAAAAATATATGTATTGTTTATATAACTTGTCAAGCCTAAAAATGAAACAAAAACCTCAGAATCTGACATCCACCTTATGAAATAAAACATTACCAATTTTCACCACTTAAAAAAGTATTACTAGTTTTCATGATGCTTCCTGTGTGTTCCTGGTTCCTGTCTGATGCTATCCTTTTATTGCCCCTCTGGAGGTAACCCCTATCTGGATGGTATTTGTCATTCTTTTTCCCCCTTTTAAAGTAGCTTTTACCGCATATGTATGTATTTCTCAGTAGTATGTTGTGAGTTTTACATAAAACTGAATTTATACCCTTTTCAGCTTCATTTAAATGTCACATATTGTTCTGGTAGATAAAAAGCAGATCTCTGCCCTTGAAACTTGGGTTTTCATTGGTGCAGAAAAATCTTGTTTTTTTCTGATAATGCCTTCCTGGAGTCAGGGAAGCTGCCTGGCAACCTCCACAGATTGCTGATAGGGGCTATACAGGAGAAATGATGCTGTGAGCCAGTGAAGGAAGCTGAGTTACTGGAATTAGAGCCCACAGGGGCTTCTCATCAAGGAGAGGTCACCCATACAGACAGGTCTGGGCACCTGAGAAGCAGATAGACTAGCAGAAGGCTGGGGTGAGCAGGAAGGCTGAAAACCAGAGTGCTGAGTATGGAGCTCAAGGAGAGGACTTGCAAGCAGATGTGGGCAATGGTGGTTCAGGATCAACATGTCAAATACTGAGCTCCTGCACCTAGATTCCTTGGGTAGGCAGATTGGTAAACTCCTGGTGGCTGAAACAGAGGTTTAGAGCAGCTGAGCAGACAGCTTCCCCTTCCTCCTTCCTTTATCATTTAACAGCTATTTATTAAATACCGACTGTCACTGTGAGTTGGAATTGACGAGATGGCAACGGGTTTTATTTTGTTTGGTACAGTGAGTCCCCGGGTGATGCAGATGGTTGACATGCTCAGCTGCTAACTGAAAGGTTGGAGGTTCTAGTTCATTTGAGGCATCTCAGAAGAAAGGCTGGTGATCTACTTCTGAACAATTACAGACCTCTGGCCAAAGCAAGTCATGTGACCAAGGCTGATGTCACTGGGGAGAGGAAGTAGATTCCCCCACATGGAGGCACTGTGCTATAAGATACAGGGCAGTGAGCAGAAGCATAGACTTTCTTTCTGGGTAGGGGGATGGAGAATAGCTGGTAAAAGTATTAAAATTTATTATAGATATGAACAGGGAATTGTAACAGTAGGATCATGCTTTATAGTAAATAAACGTTATACTTTTGATTTTATAAAATAAATTTACATATAGAAATATATTTCCCCCTAAATTAGTATCAGAGATTCTGTTGCTAATATGTTTGAAGAGCACTAGTCTGAAAATTGAGGATTGTACCAGACAGCTAACCCAGAGGAGTAGGAAGAAGGTAGGGGCTGGACATGTGTTTATATACAGTGCTGTTTGAGAGGAAGCTTCTATATTTCCAACACTCCTCTTGGTTTATTTTCCAACCATTTGGGCTGTCTGCAAGCACCTCCATACCTGTGTGTTTCTGATGCACTCCAGCCCCCTACCCCATCACACACCTCCTCAAGCATAGTCATGCCCACATGGCTTTAGAAGGACACTTTCTTTTTTGCTTCATCAATAAGTCAGTTGATGTTTGAGGATGGGTCATTTCTTCTTTTCATAAAGTCCCCACAACTCCTACTACCACACTGGGCACATACTGGACACTTAAAAAATATGTACCAAATGGAGTTTTTCATCAGAGGATGCTAATACTCTGGGCTTCTGTGCTTGCTCTCACTCTCTCTCTGCAAGTGTAGCTAGAAACGGTATGGTCACAGTTGGAGTTACATAAGAGTGATTCCAGTACACTTAGACCCAGGTGTAAAGCACTCTTTCCCTCAGTTTGTAATTGGTATAGGGACTGAATAGTTCATCCTCTCACAATGAGCCAGTATTCATCTGCACTCATGTGTGTTGTTTTGCAAATGCTAGTGGCCTTTTTCAAAGATATGCATTTGTGTTTTCCAAGGGCAAGGACTGTATCTCCTCTTTTCATTCTTTTAAGTGATTCCCCATAGTACCTGATAAGAGCTCTGTGCACAGCGGGGCTCCGTAAATCTTGCCTGTCTCCTCTTCCTTTGAACCTCCACCAGATAAAAAGTGTGGTCCTGGGCCCATGGGCGTTTGCAGAGGACTGATTACACACAGGGCTTGTTCTTGAGAATTTTATAGGCAAAAAAGGAGTAAACTCTCAGACAACTGGGATAGAGTAGCAAAGCTGCATAATTAGCCTCACATCAGGATGTCTATATTCTGAAGCCCCATCAACATGACAGAGGTCGTGTTGTGGGACCATTAGGTATTTAGCCCTGGCCCACCCCTTATGAACATTATGATCTGTGTCAGGTTATTTAACCTCTCTGGATCTCAGGTTCTTCTTCCATAATGTAAGAATAATAAAAATGCTGATAATTGTTGTGGTCTTTTGTACTTATAAATAATATCCCTCTTCCCTGCTTATATTCTGAATCAATTGAGACTTACAAGTAGAGAGCTGGCAGAAGGTGACTCAACTACCACCTTTGTTACTGATGAAGGGTTGATAAGAGAATGTGGCGTTTAGGCTTCTAATACTGAATCCTAGAATTCGATAGACTTCTACAGTCACCAGCTAGTCAGATTACCTAAGGCATCCTTCAGCAGGGGAAGGACTCATGTGAAGTTTAGGTTTTAGACAATGGAAGAACAAACATTAACTCTTTGCTCTCCCCAAGGGGAAGGGGCTCAGCCTCATGTGTACCATCCAAACTTAGTGACTAGATTGTTGTTCTTCCTCCCCAGGAGGAGGGCCAGAGCAACCTGAGAGGGACAAGGAGTGCTACACTATTAGAGCGGAAATTTGGGGAAGAAGCCTTCTACTATGAAGTGAAAGAGCTTTGTGGGCCCCAGAGGACTCTAGGGATGTTAAACTTCATACTAATAATCTTATAAATTGTTTTGGTTGAGTTGATCACGTATTAAAATAAGGCTTACAGTGCTTCTACAGTGTTTTAGAAGTTATCCTACACATTTGGGAAAATACAAAAGGTCATGTCTTATCCAGTATTGTGTAAATGAGACCTTTAACAGAGATCGACTTCTCCTTTCCCTGACTTTGGTCCCTATGAGCCTAACTGTGGCCAGAGGGACACGGCTGTTTCCTGGGGAAGCTGAGTAGATATCTGTTGTGGCTACATTCTAAGTGCCTGCTCTGTTACTCTTTTGCAGTGCAAGTTGGAATTCCATGCTTGTTCTACTGGCAGAAGCCTCACCACCCTCTGTGATGGGCCCTGTCCGTGTCTCCCAGAACCTGAACCACCAAAACACAAAGTGGAAAAGAATGGTGAGTGGGCATCTCAGGAGACTCCTTGAAGGAGGTGTGGGTGGTCAGAGAGGGCTGGCATTTCCCAGAGCCATTCTGTAGAGGTGGGCTTGCTTGGCAAGTACTCCCACTTGTCTAGGGACTGACTCTAAACTGAATGGCCTTCAGCAACCATTAAAAGAAAAAAGAAGAGCTGAGAGTCTTTGAAAATAATTCTGTTAGACCAAGATATGCACTAAGTTCTTTTACAGGTCAAATTGACTATGGGGTGGGAGGGGCAGGTTTTCAGCATCTAAGACCAGGGCTTGCCCTGGGGTACATCTTGGTCTTCCTTGAACTTTAATCTCTCAAATCCTTTGAACTTCTCAAGGCCAAATTTCAAAACAGAGACTGCAGAGATGTCACAACATTGAAGAGTATTCTCCCCAAAAAGCATTTCTTTATTAATACGTTCTGCTTGGAATTCAGCACAAAGCCAGGGGACAGATAAAAGGAGAATGCCTCCTTAGGGGCAGTGGTTTCTCTGCCAAGGCCAAGAGGGGCAGGAAAGGTTGGACTTATTTGGATGTTTTCATGATGGAGAAAGTAATGTTGTCCCACTGGTCTCAGCCCTTTTTGAGCTTTCCTTAATGAGTCCTAGGATAGAAGTTTGAATTTTGCTTTTGTGGAACTGGGTCTTTCTCAGTTGTAGCTGGCTAGTTCATGCAAAATTGTGTGTGTGTTTGTGTAGGAGTCCCTGAGTGACACAAATAGTTCAGTGCTCAGCTGCAAACTGAAAGATTGGTGGTTCAAATTCACCTAGAGACATGTTGGAAGAAAAATCTGGCTATCTACCTCCAAAAAGTCAGACATTTAAAACTTTATGGAGTACCGTTTTACTCTGGCACACGTGATTACCATGAGTCACAACAGCAACTGGCTTCGTTTTTTTGATTTGTGTGTGTGTGTGTGTGTGTGTGTGTGTGTGTGTGTGTGTGTGTGTGTGTGTGTGTGTGTGTGTGAGCAGGTGCATGTGCGTGCTTGGGTCTTCTAAAGTTAGCAGCTATTTGTAGTGAAGGAGAATGAACAGGATGGGAATGTTTATCCACTTGTCGCTTCCTAAGCTGCATCATCTCACCATGGCAAATAGATGAAGATGTTTAAGTCTAGATTTATTCATGGTGACTTCAGGAATATTGTGTTCAAAGGCTTTTTGGGAGGTTGAACTCAGGATGTGGAAGGACATTGTAAACCATAGACCACTGTGACCACAGATGATCTCCAAAGATTATTCTTGATTACAGAAAAAGCTAGTCTTGGTGCATTTTGGCCTGATTAATTGACGTAACTGCAGCAAGAAATGTTAATTAATATGCATAACCTTCCTTGTAGTATACCATATGGTATATGGTGTTAAGCAACTGCAAAGTCCAGAAAATTAACTTGTGTCTAGAGGTTTCTTAAGAATCTTCTTAGAAAGTTTCAACAGCCTTGATTATTCCAGATTTTTTTACTGCGTTTATTTACTCTCTATTCTGAGACTGAGATCCCTAGGTAGTGCAAATAGTTTGTGCTCAACTGCTACCCTAAAGGTTGGCATTTCTGACCCAGTCAGCAGAAGAAAAGACCTGGCAATCTGCTTCCGTTAAGATTACAGCCAAGAAAGAAAACCCTATGGAGCAGGTCTACTCCATAACACATGGGATTACCATGAGTCAGAATTGACTCAATGGCAGCTACAATAATAATAATTCTGAGGCTAGGAAACCAAACCATAAAGTCATCTCTACCAGTTTTGCCTGTAGTGTCTGTAAACGGAGATGAAGACATCACTCCTCAAAGGCCTCCAAATCTGCTAAGATTTCCTGGCTTGCCATTAATAAGGTAACAGACCAGTTTCCTGGGAGGGCTTTGTGACTCTTTAAGTAAATTATAATCCTTGTTATACCGATTAAATGACATTTATTCTCAGATATGCTTTTCTACCTATGGCCTCGGTTGTACCATTTATTTGTACAATTATATACAAAACTTAGAACACATTCTTATGTAAATGACTACATTGTCATTAAAAGTAGAGACATAGAAAAAAAAAAGTGTTGTTCCTAAGTTCTGAGGTGTCACTGAGAACAAGATTACCATTTAAAAATGTTTCATTTCAGTTTGCAAAAGCATAGATTACTAAATTAATGGTGTGGGATAGATCAGGAAGAAAGAGAAAGCGCTTCGTCATATACCTATCAGAAAATAGAACATTAAAAGATAATACCAACAATATCCTAAAACAAATAACCAAAAACATGTCTCCCTTATCAGTTCCTTCCGTCCCATGTAATTAATTTTTTTTTCCACTGGATCTTGGGTCAACAGTTTGCCTTTATGAAGTCATCTGCCTCTGGACTAAAAAGAATTCTGGAAATACTGACTCAGTACCTGGTATTGTTTGGCAGTTTCTTAAGCAATATCACCTTGCAAGCCTGTACCAATGAGTCTAATACTTGGAGTGTCAGTAGTTCAAATCTGATGCCATCCTTTCCATGAGGCTCTGAGACTGTCTGTGTTTGTTAAAGACCCAGTTTCTAGACTGTGATTCACAACAGGATTTTTAAGCGAGCATTAAAGGAAGCAGAAACTACCTGTTGGTGAAAACACTGAGTGACTGTGGTTGATTTATTATAGTATTCAACAATATTCTAATAGAAGAGAGTAGAGAGGTATAAAAAAAACCCAGACCAGCGGCTGTTGAGTTGATTCGGATTCCTGGTGACCCCGTGTGTGTCAGAGTAGAACTGTGCTCCATAGGGTTGTCAGTGGCTGGTGTTTTGGAAGTAGATCACCAGGCCTTTCTTTCAAGGAGCCTCTGGGTGGACTCCCACGTACCAACCTTTCAGTTAATAGCCGAGCACTTAACCATTTGTGCCACTTGGGTGCCTCTTAGGTATAATGCTCAACTATTTACTATGGATTTGATCAATTTTTCCCTGGAGGATAAGAATACATTACAGGCAATGAGGGCATTGATAAATCCCCAGGGTTGTTCTATAAAACGAAACATTTAAATCAACGTTTTACCTGGACAAAGTTAATCAAGGGAAGGCTGACCTTCCCCTTTGCTTTGACAATTCTTTCCATGCAGCTCTCAGAATAGTTTGTGGCAGGCAGTGAGGGCTGAACTGAGGGCATAGCAGTTGGGATGAAGAAGGAATGGGTGCAAAAGAGAGATCAGAGGTAAAGTGAAAGGACTGGGCAATTTAGCTATTGGGGTGGAAGGAGCAGGAAGTATGACCATGGAGTCCACCTTACCTTACCTGTCAGGGGCCCCTTCCAGAAACTGCAGGCAGTGGGAGTGGTGTCCACAGGCAGCCTCTATGTCCTTGTGAGACTCAACATGGCTTCTGACCTGTGGTTTCAGCAGCAGCCTTGTTTCTGGATTTATAGCAGAAATGATGTTTAATAATCTCATAGATGCAGGAGTGCCAAAAATGTGGCAGTATAATTATTGTTGTTATTATTTTATTTTCAACCTTACCTCTGTTTTGAAGCTCTGATCCATCTTGTAATTAAAACATGAATGTAGTCACTTCCAGGTAAATTCTATTAATTTAGTGATTTAGATTTTAAATCTGATATTCCAGGATTTTTCCTCTCTCCCTTCTCTCTAGGGTTGCATCTAAATTCTAGGAAATAGGCACAGGGTAGGGGCTTATGGTAGAGTTGTGGTATTGATGGGAGGTGATTCCTGGTATTGTCTGTCATTTTTTCACATCCACATATATGGAGTTCTTACAGTCTTCACTTGTCTAGCCAGCAATACTCATCTTCACTGCATCCAATGAGAGATCCCACCATGATCTCTGTTCATCACGTCCATTAAGCCCAGACAAAGGCCTAGGTCCTCTTTCTTCTCTGTCAGACTGCTCAGGGTTTACCAGTCCTCTGGCAGTCCCTTCCTTGGCCTTCTTGAGGGGCATAGGAAACTTGAGGATGCCCTTTTATGACTTTCTGATGTCAAGGAAGTCAGTGGTGAAGATGCTATCCTAAACCCTCTCTCCATGAACATGCTCTGAAGCCGTTTCTTTTCTTATACAGAAGACATTTTTATGAGTCATGCCTCAAATTGGATTTATATGGGAGCAAAACACAGGTCTTCTTTGCTGCTGGGACTGTGCAGCCTGTCTGGGGTTTCAGAAGTGCCTCTTCCCTGCCCAGGACCCAGACTTAGATGGGAGATGGGAGAAGTGTGGTGAGCAGGTCCTTTCCTGGGGACTCACCTGCCTCTACACATTCTTCTTCCTTCCAAAATCTCATCTCTGAATGTGAGTGTGGAGGGCTTGTGAGGGCAGGGTTTAAGGCATCCTCTTTCTAATCTTCTGGGGTGCTCTGCTTCCTCTGGTTCTTGGTCTTTTGAGTTAGGACATTCCTGGCTCTTGTAAATAAAAAGTCTTTTGTCTCAGCTATAAGTTTCAGAGCATATTTTGGAAGTCAAAGCCAAATACAGTAGTAAATTTTTTGTTCTCTTTGTTTTTTCTGGAATCCCTCCTTTGATGTGTCCCCTGAAGAAATGGTGGAGGGTGGGATCATCCTTTAAAACCTCCTAATATTTCCCATCACTCCTCTGAATTACCTTGTGACTTTGGGCAAGTCATTTAATTACCTTATCTTTTATCTCTATAACATCAGTCTGTCTCAAGAGTATAAAGTAATGATTGTCCAAACAAAAGAGGGGGAAGTTAAAAAGAAGATGAAATTGGAATACAGATATTAATCTTTCTTCAAGAAGAAACTTGCCTGAGGTCAGAGAATGAGTAGGGCAGAGTTTAGATTCGAGCCTGGGTCTCTTGACTTGTTGTCTGGTGCTTTTGTTCCTGCTATGTGTGCAACCTCAGGTCACAGTCAGTGAGTTTTCAGCCTGAAGATGGTGAAAGCTCTATAGCTGAGTTTGATGGGAATTAGATTTCAGTTCTCTTGGGATTGAAGCCACTTGCCTGAATCTTGATGTGTCGACTGTCAGGCAGCAAATGTCATTGTGTTCCTCACAACCAGCAGTGTTTTGAATGGCATTCTATGAATCTCTCCTACCCCTGCCTCCCAGTGTTTCCAAATTGTCTGGAGGAGGAAGCTGAGTAGATAAGGCTATCCTTCCTTCTGTTAGCAATGATTCACTTTTGGCGAGGGAATATGGGTCTGGCAAAGCAACCTAAGAAATTCTGGAGAAGTCTGTGAACTGTACCTTTTATTGACCTGACATGTGTGGGAGATAGGAGTAGGGTAGGCACATGTGTAGTTTAGGCAGGGGAGGAGAGAATGCTACAAGTTTTTCCAGCAGGGCATGCTAAAGAGGAAATAACAACTTCCCTCCAGCTGAGCTATTTGGAACAGTAGAAAAATAGTCTAAAATGATTTTCTTTTCTCAAATGGTGTTTTCAACCCGAGGGCTAGATTCTGGGAAAAAAAGTCCTGGGTTGACAGACGGTTGTCTAATTCCATTACTTATCACAAGTGGAGTTGGAGAAATGTGTTTAAATGGGAACAGGAGGTGGTGCAAAAGACAAGGGGTAAGGAGTTCCTTCTCGCTGTAATGTCTCAATGGAAAAATCCTGAAAGAATCCTGCTGCAGAGGCTCCGGAGCAAAATGGAGATTTATCTTTGCATCCAGGAAAGAACATTTTTCTTTAATGCCTATTGTATAACAGAGTGAAGGCCTCGGGCTTGCAAACTCACAAGTTAAAAGCAGCTTATATTAACCTTTCCACAGCCATGCAGCTTCATTTACTTAATATTCAGTACGACATTATGGTCAGAAATTAAATGTATAAAGGACCATTTAATTTTTAGCACCTAGCTATTCTAGGGTCAGCGAAAAAGAGGAAGACCCTCAACAAGATGAATTGACACAGTGGTTGCAACAATAGGCTCAGGCTTAGCAAAGATTGTGAGGATGGGGCAGGACTGGGCAGTGTTTCATTCTGTTGTGCATAGTGTCGCTATGAGTCAGAACCGACTCGATGGCACCTACCAACAACAACAAAGCATTCTACATGACCTTAGGGAAAAAAAAAAGCTTAAGAATGGAATTGTCAACTGCATTAAAGAAGAAAAACTCATTCGTCAGGACTCTGAGGTAACTGCTGACTTTGGTTTTGAACTCAGGTCCTTCTGTGAGTTCAGCCTTGAGAAAGCAGACAGGTTTTCCTGGTCATCTGAAGCCTGCTTGGTAGCAACTCATGAGGGGAAGCTAAAGGTGAACAGAGACAGAAGGGTAAACTGAGGCAGAAGGTGGCCTGGATCATAAGTGGGGTCCAGAGAAAGGGGGTAGAGCTTTGTGGTAAAATTAATGGCTTTGATAATTCACCCAAACAGCATGCTTCTCCCACTCTTGTCTTCTTTTTTTTTAATTACAAATTAACACACATTCTTATATAAAATCTAAATGTTATGGCAAAAGTGCCTCATATTCCCAATTCTGTTACCATTTTGTTGCATATGCCTCCAGTTACTTTATATACACCTATAATAACTTACTTTTAAATTTTATTCATCCAAAATTGGAATCATATTCTACATAGTATGGACTGCCCCTTTTATGTATCATGGACATGTTTGCATGTGAGAATACACAGATCTGTCTATATATCTGTCTATTTATTTATCTACCTATCACTAGCCAACTGCCCTAAATGTTCTGTTGAATTCCAGACTTAGAGAACCACTACTCAAAATTTCTACTTGGATGTTCCATCGGTATAAAAAAGTAACATGTCCAAAATCAAACTCCTCATCATTCCCTCAAATCTGCTTCTTCCCCTTGCAGTATTTGCCAGCTTAACTAATGGTGGCTCAATACTTCCATTTGCTCAAGTCAAAAAAAAAAAATCCTCTCTCTCACATACTATATCTCATCCATCGTCAAATTATGTTGGCTCTACTTTCAAATCTATTTTAAAATATATTAACTTCTTACAACTTACATTGTAACCACCTTAGTGGTCTAAGACACACTCATCTTTTGCCTGGATTATTTTCATAGCTTCCTAATTGATCTCCCTGCCCCTACATTTCTCTTTTGAGCATCAGAGTCAAAGTGATTCTGTAAAGTGTAAGTCAGATTTTGTAAACCCCTGTTCAAGGCTCACCAATGACTTCTCACCTTGTTAAGAGGAAAAGTTAAAATCCTTTCACTGGCCTGGAGAGGCCCAAAATGATCTGGTCCCTTGATATGTCTCTGTTCCCATCTTTGCTACTATACCCCTTGCTTACTCAGCTCCAGGCACACAGGCTTGTGCAGCATCCCTCAAATGCGCCCATCACACTGCTGTCTCAGGGCTTTGTGCTGGCTGTTCCGTCAGCCTGGACCATTCTTCCCCAGACATCCATGTGGCTCACTCTGTCAGTCACTTCTTTAAATATCTGCACAAATGTTACCTTCTCAGGTATCCCTCCCCAGCACTTCCTATCCTCCCTCCCTACTTTATTTTTCTCCATAGTGTTTATTACCTTCTAACACGTTAGATAATTTGCTTACCTATTTTTTTTATTGTCTGCCTTCCCCAACTCCCTCTCATGGAAGTTCAATGAGGGATTTTTCTCTGGGCTCTCAATAATTATTTGTCAAATTATTAAATGAATCTGCTTCATTCTTTTTTAAAGGGCTGTCCATTATATGCATATACCATAATTTACAATGTTTAAAATAGTTTAAAAATGATTTATTGCGACAAGAAATAATTTGGGTAAGGTGCTCCCTGTATGTACTGTGCAAAGCACTTTATAGAGTCCCTGTGCTAGATCATGGCTTTGATAATTCGCCCAAACAGCACGCAAACGATTAAGTGCTTGACTATTAGCCTAAAGGTTAGTGGTTTGAACCCACCCAGAGGCATCTTGTGGTGCAGTGATTAAGAGTTATAGCTGCTAACCAAAAGGTCAGCAGTTCAAATCCAACAGCCGCTCCTTGGAAACCCTACGGGGCAGTTCTGCTCTGTCCTATAGGGTCGCTATGAGTCAGAATCAACTCGAGAGCAATGGGTTTGGTTTTGTTGTTGTTGTTTAGAGGCACCTTGGAAAACTGGTTATCTGTTTCCAAAAGGTCACAGCCTTGAAAACCCTGCACACATGGGGTTGCCGTGAGTCAGAATGGACTCCATGGCAACTCACAGCAAGCACTTCATATTTATTGTTTAATTCCTCTAACAACCAAATTGTGTCATCTCCATTGCTGGTGTGAAAAGTTGAGATTTGGAGCAGTTCAGTGACTTGCCTAAAGCCATACAGCTAATAAATGATACAACAGGGATTTGAAGTTGTTTCTAGAATCTGTGCTCTTATCCCAACATTATGCTGTGTTCTTAACCTAAATTGAATGTCCATTGAAAAGGCAGGTTTCCTTTGGAAAAATAAAAACGCACACTTTAAACTAAATTTTACCCATGCTTTCAGTACTCAGAGAATGCAGCCCTTCAGTGATATCATATCCCTTTCTGATGGAATTTTTCAAAAGTGAGAGAATTAATATCCTCACTCATTTTCTTCTCTGTCTGTAAGCACGTTTATCAAAACACTGGCACAGACTTATCGTTCACCACCATATTATGCTTTTCTTGTATCCACAAGTTTCCAACCTAGCTTCTTAAAAATAAAAATTCATTTGTAATCTGTCCTGAAGTTGACCGTTTTGCCATTGCCCTGCTGTCTATTGCTTTGAAAAGAAAAGACAGCATTGTAATAAAAAGTAAATTGAAATTATAATTGGAAGAAAGCAAGTGGCTGTCACTCCAAAATTCAGTAGCTTGATAAAATCTCTTTCCTAGATCCAAGTCAGAGTGGGAGCCTGGGCCCTTGGCAGGGTAGGGAGCAAAGGAAGGTGAAGCACCACTCTTTAACAAGTGTTGTTGTTATTAGTTGCCGTTGAGTTGATTCTGACTCATGGCAACCCCACGTGTGCAGAGTAGAACTCCGTAGAGTTTTCAAGATCTTCCCAGGCGCCTCTGAGTGAGTTCGAACCACTAACCTTACAGCTGGTAGTCAAGTGCTTAACTGTTTGTGCCACCCAGGGACTCCTTTAACAGTAGTAGTGAGACTCAAATGTGCTTAATAAACCTGGCATATATAGTTGGAGTTTAAAACATATAGCTGTTTTCTTCATCGTCATTCATCATCATCTTGATAATGATGACAATGATGATTTTGTTTTAAAACCGAAAGTGGCAATTAGACATGAAGGGGGCAGAAATTTCAGTTTAATTATTTAACGTGAGGATTTTACAGCAATGCCAGAGAAAGCTCAAAATAAGCAGTTTGGTTGAATATGTATTAATAAATATTCAGATCATTTGGGACATAGCCAAAACAAAAACAAAACAACCCAAATCTCTTTATTGTGAAGAGACCAAGGGAGAAGAGGGAGCTGAGAGAAGTTTCCAAATCATGACGGTATAATTAAGGCGAAACCTTGTCTTGGTCTCCTAATCTCATAAAAGTAGCCTCCATGGCCCCTCTTGCTTAAAAAGAAGGAGCTTTGGTGTAAGAGAAGGCAGACCTACTTACACAGCAGGGATTCTGCTTGTGATTCTCATTACTTCAAGACCTAGAATGAGCTAAAAGGAGAAATAGCTTTAAAACAGTTTTGGGGAAGTTCTGGAAGGCAGAGGCACAGGGATACTGAGAACAGAGGTGATTGTGGGCGTCTGCTGAACATGAAAATCCCACTTCCACATTTCCCAGTGAGTATTAGCAGGTCTTGTTGGGGGCAAGTCTTTCATGCTTTACTAAATATTACCACGTAAAAGGATCTGTGTAAAAGAAACCAATACTGCCCACCTGTTACATATCTGCCTGGGGGTTCCCGGAAGACAGTTATCTGTGCTTGTTTCCTCTCACTCCAGGATAAAAACCGCCGTCGAGTCAATTCCAACTCATGGTGACCCTGAAGGACAGAGTACAACTTTCCCATAGGGTACTCCAGGATAGATAGTATCAATTTATTTTGGCCTCCTTGATCTGACTACACTTTGTCCAAGTTCGAGTCTCCTAAACGGCTCTTACCACTATGTCATATGTGAGGACTGGTGAGGCTAACAACCAAGTGTGTTGTCTGGGTCCCATCCTAGTCAGGGATGAGAGCATAGCCCCAGCTTCAGAAACCACACAGGTGAGGAATAGTGATGTCATGAAACCAGATTTAGAAGATGAATGTTAAAGACCAGAAAGTGAATGCCGACAGGGAGTTTGATTAGAATTCTGATCGTGCACAGGGCCAAGAAATACTTTCAAAGAAATACTTGCAAAAAAGTACTTTACATGAAAAATTGTAGTCCAATAAATTTGAAAACCTAAATAAAATGGACAAATTCTTAGAAAAAACTACCTACCTAAACTAACACAAACACAAGTACAAAATCTAAACAGACCAATTGCAAAGAAGAGATTGAAGATGTCATCAAAAAAACTACCAAAAACAACAACAACAACAACAAAAAGTCGAGGACCAGATGGCTATACTGGGGAATTCTACCAAACGTTTGAGAAAAGTTGACACCAATTCTATTCAATCTCTTCAAAAACAGAAGAGGAAGGAACACTACCAAACTCTTTTGTTCTATGCAGCCAGGATAACCCTGATACCTAAACCAGGCATACATAACAAAAATAGAACATTGGAGACCCATGTCCCTGATGAACATAGACGGAAAAATTTTCAACAAAATTCTAGCCAACAGAATTTAGCAACATATCAAAAAAATCATATACCATAATCAAGTGAGATTGATATCAGGATTACAAGGGTGGTTCAACATTAGAAAATCAATCAATATAATCCACCACATAAATAAAACAAAGGAAGAGAACCATATGATCAATAAATTGATACAGAAAAGGCATTTGATAAAATTCAACACACTTTTCTGATAAAAACCCTCAGCAAAATAGGAATAGAAGGGAAATTTATCAATATTATCAATGACATATATATAAAACCAACAGCTAATATATGGAGAAAGACTGAGAGCCTTCCCATTGAGAAAAGGAACAAGACAAGGATGCCCATTATCACCAGTCTTATTCAATATGGTACTGGAAGTCCTAGCCAGAGCAATAAGGTAAGAAAGAGAAATAAGAGATACCCAAATCAAAAAGGAAAACATAAAACTATCTCTATGTGTAGATGACATGATCCTATACAGAAGACTCTAAATATTCCACAAAAAAACTGCTGGAAATAATAGAAGAATCCAGCAATGTTGCAGGGTACAAGATCAACACACAAAAATCTCTTGGGTTTCTTTACGCTAACAAAGAGTACTCTGAAAAAGAAATCAAGAAAACAATACCATTTACAGTAACCCCCAAAACTATAAAATACCTAGGAATTAACCCAACTAAGGACATAAAAGACTTATACAATGAATATTATAAAACACTACTATGAGAGACTAAAAGAGACCTACAAAAATGGTAAGACGTCTGGTGCTCATGGATTAGACTTGCTGTTAGATGCAGTCAAGTCGGTTCTGACTCGTGGTGACTCTGTGTACAACAGAATGAAACACTGCCTGGTATTTTGCCACCCTCACAACTGTTGCTATGTTTGAGCCCATGGCTGCGGCCACTGTGTCAGTCCATCTCCTTTAGAGTCTTCTTTTTTGCTGATCTTCTACTTACCAAGCATGATGTCCTTCTCCAGGGATTGGTCCTTCCTAATAACTTGTCCAAAGTACCTGAGACAAAGTCTCCCCATCTTTGCTTCCAAGGAGATTCTGGCCATACTTCTTCCAAAACAGATATATTCCTTCTTCTGGAGGTCCACGGTATATTCAGTATTCTTCGCCAACACCATAATTCAAAGATATCAATTCTTTTTCAGTATTCTTTATTCATTGTCCAGCTTTTGCATGCATATGAGGTGATTGAAAATACCGTGGGTTGTCTTAGATGCACCTTAGTCCTTAAGGTGACTTCTTTGCTTTTTAACACTTTTAAAGAAGTCTTTTGCAACAGCTTTGCCCTATGTAATATGTCGTTTGATTTCTTGACTACTGCTTCCATGGATGTTGATTGTGGATACAAGTAAAACGGAATCCTTGACAACTTCAGTATTTTCTCTATTTATCATAATATTGTTATTGGTCCAGTTGTGAGGATTTTTGTTTTATGTTGAGTCATAATCCATACTGAAGGCTGTACTCTTTGATCTTCATCAGTAAGTGCTTCAAGTCCTCTTCACATTCAGCAAGCAAGGTTGTGTCATCTGTGTATTGCAGGTTGTTAATGAGTCTTCTCCCAGTCCCAATGCTGCATTCTTTTTCATATAGTCCAGCTTCTCAGATTATTTGCTCAGCATTCAGATTGAATAAGTATGGTGAAAGGATACAACCCTGATGCACACCTTTCCTGATTTTAAACCATGCAATATCCCCTTGTTCTGTTGGGATGACTGCCTTTTGGTCTATGTACAGGGTCCTCATGAGCACAATTAAGTGTTCTGCAATCCCCATTCTTTGCAATATTATCCATAATTTGTTAAGATCCACACAGTCGAATACCTTTGCATAATCAATAAACACAGGTGAACATCTTTCTGGTATTCTCTGCTTTCAGTTAAGATCCATCTGACATCAGCAATGATATCCCACATCCTATTCTGAATCCAGCTTGAATTTCTGGCAGTTCTCTGCCGACGTACTGCTGCAACCATTTTTTAACGATCTTCAACATTATTTTACTTGTGTGTGATATTAATGATATTGTTCGATAATATCTATATTCCATTGGATAACCTTTCTTTGGAATGGGCATGAATATAGATCTCTTCCAGTCAGTTGGCCAGCTAGCTGTCTTCCAAATTTCTTGGCATAGATGAGTGAGCATCTCCAGTGATGCATCTCTTTGTTGAAACATCTCAAATGGTATTCTGTCAATTCCTGGAGCCTTGTTTTTCACCAGTGCCTTCAGTGCAGCTTGGACTTCTTTCTTCAGTATGGTCAGTTCTTGATTATATGCTACTTCCTGAAATGGTTGAACATCAACCAATTCTTTTTGGTACAGTGACTCTGTGTATTCCTTCCATCTTCTTTTGATGCTTCCTGTGTTGTTTAATATTTTGCCTATAGAATCCTTCAGTAGTGCAACCCGAGGCCTGAATTTTTTCTTCATTTCTTTCAGCTTAAGAAATGCTGAACGTATTCTTCCCTTTTGGTTTTCTAACTCCAGGTCTTTGCGCATTTCATCATAATACTTTGTCTTCTCAAGCTGCCCTTTGAAATCTTTTGTTCAGCTTTTTTACTCCATCATTTCTTTCTTTTGCTTTAGCTACTCTTCGTTTAACAGAACATTCCA
Organism: Trichechus manatus latirostris; assembly: GCF_000243295.1. Lineage (NCBI taxonomy): Eukaryota > Metazoa > Chordata > Mammalia > Sirenia > Trichechidae > Trichechus > Trichechus manatus. The sequence goes on from NW_004444063.1 coordinate 1,017,609, forward strand.
GAGTCTCTTCTGACATTCATTTTGGTCTTTTTTTTTTTTTTTTCTGTCTTTTTAATGACCTTTTGCTTTCTTTATGTATGATGTCCTTGATATCATCCCGCACTCGTCTGGTCATTAGTGATAAATGCATCAAATCTATTCTTGAGATGGTCTCTAAATTCAGGTGGGATATACTCAAGGTTGTTTGTGAGCTCATAAGCATTAGTGAGATGAAATAGACTGGTATTAGCCTTTTGAATTAGACAATCATTGGGTCTACTATACTGGGAATGACAAATTGAAGAGGAACGGTCATTCATCCTCGAAAAGAACATTTCAAGATCTATCCTGAAATACAGTGCTGGATAGGATAATATCCATACACCTCCAAGGAATACCAGTTAATATGACTATTATTCAAATTTACATACCAACTACTAGTGCCAAAGATTAAGCAATTGAAGATTTTTACCAGTTTCTGGAGTCTGAAATTGATCAAACATGCAATCAGATGCATTGACAATTACTGGTGATTGGAATGCAAAAGTTGGAAACAAAGAGGAAGGATCAGTAGTTGGAAAATATGGCCTTGGTGATAGAAACAAAGCTGGTGATCGCATGATAGAATTTTGCAAGTTTAGTGACTTATTCACTGGAAATACCTTTTTCAACAACATAAACAGTGACGATACATGTGGACCTTGCCAGATGGAATACACAGGAATCAGATTGACTACATCTGTGGAAAGAGATGACAGAGAAGCTCAAAATCATCAGTCAGAACAAGGCCAGGGGCCGACTGTTGAACAGACCATCAATTACTCATATGCAAGTTTGAGTTGAAGCTGAAGTATATTAAAACAGGTCCACAAGAGCCGAAGTACAACCTTGGAAGATTTAATATAGTGAAAATGTCAATTCTACCTAAATCGATCTACAGGTTCAATGCAATCCCAGTACAAATCTCAACAACATTCTTTATTGGAATGGAAAAATTAATAACCAACTTCATATGGAAAGGAAAGGAACCCCAAATAGCCAAATATTGAAGGAAAAGAACAAAGCAGGAAGTCTCACACTCCCTGATATCAGCACATACTATACAGCAACTGTAATCAAAACAGCCTGGTATTCGTTCAATAATAGACACATAGACCAGTGAAATAGAATTGAGAATGCAGAATTAAACCCAGTCATCTATGGACAACTGATTTTTGACAAGAGGTCAAAATCAACAAGAGGTTCAATGGGGGGAAAAACAATCTCTTTAATAAATAGTGCTGGCAAAACTGGATATCCACTTGCAGAAAAATGAAACAGGACCCATACCTCACACCATACACAAAAAGTAACTCAAAATAGATCAGACCTTAGTGTTAAACCTAAAACTATAAAATTCCTGGCAGAAAACATAGGGAGAAAACTATGGGACCTGATCTTTTGTAAAAAGAAGATAACAAACATAACAACAAATGCACAAATAGAAGAAGACAAAATAAAGGGGACCTCATAAAAATCAAAAAGTTATGCTCATCAAAAGACATTATCAAAAGAGTAAAAAGAACCTACAGACTACAGAACCGAAATCTTTGGAAACAACGTATCAAATAAGGGTCTAATCTCCAAAATTTATAGAAAACTTCATCTCAACAACAAAAAGACAAGCAACCCAATTATAAAATGGGCTAAGGACATGAACAGAACTTTCACCAAAGAAGACATACAAGCAACCAACAAACACATGAAAAGATGCTCAAATTATTAGTCATTAGAGAGATGCAAATCAAAATTACAGTGAGATACTATCTCACTCCAACTAAAATGACACTGATTAAAAAAACTGATAACAAATGTTGGTGAGGATGTGGTGAGATTGAGATTGGGACCTTTATTCTTTGCAGGTGGGACTGTAAAATAGTACAACCACTGTAGAAAACAGTATGGCGCTTCCTCAAAAAACTAGATATAGAACTATCCTACAATCCAGCAATCCCTCTCCTAGGGTTATATCCTAGAGACCTAAAAGTAGTGACACAAACAGATATATGCACTTCTGTGTTCATTGCAGCTTTATTCAAAATAGCAACCAAAAAAAAAAAAATGGAAACAACCGAAGTGCCAATCAGCGGATGAATGGATAAGCAAAATGCAGTGCATACATACAATGAAATACTATGCAACCGTAAAAAATAGTGATGCGTCCATGAAACATATACCATGGATGGACCTGGAGGGCATAATGCTAAGTGAAATAAGTCAAGCACATAAGGAAAAATATTGTATGATCCCTCTTTTGTAAGAAGACAAGCATAGACATATGTAAAGAGACCAATGTTCAGTGGCGGTTACCAGGGGAGGGGAAAAGAGGGAGAAACATGCTTTAGATTGTAAATACTTGTTATTTTTGGTGATGGGAAAAGTGGCACCAAATATGGGTACAGGGAGCACAGCATGACTAAAATCAATGATGCAGCTGAGAAGCTCATAAAAAAAAGGATGCCTGTACCAAAGAATTTGACATATATAAGCGGGCAACAAATCCAACAAAGCACAAAAAACAAGTCTAGGATCACATAAGCATGGGTGTGGGCATAATGTATACGAGTAGGTACAGGTGTACACATACATGAGAACGGATAGAAGTATCTACATGTTGCATGTAAATACAGATTTGTGTAGGCAAACACATATATTCATTGAAGTCACAACTACAGATACTCCTCAGACGTAACCAAACACCTTCCGAGATCAGTTTTCTGGGTTTGAAGGCTTAGTACCATAGTCTCATGGGACAACTCAGTCAGTTGGCATAATATAGCTCACAAAGTTCATGTTTTGCATTTTAGTGAGGTGAATAGCCATCTGGGGGCTCAAAAGCCTGCAAGCAGCCATCTAAGACACAACAATTGGTTTCTACTCATCAGGAGCAAAAGAGTAAGAAGGTAACCAAAATCACAGAGAAGAAACATGTATACAAGGCTGATAGCCTACATGAGCCACGACCTAAACTACCCTGAGACCAGAAGAACTAGATGGTGCCTGGCTGTCAACACTGACCGATTCGACTGGGGGCACACTAGATGATCCTGGTTAGAATGGGAGAAAAATGCAGAACAAAACTCAAATTCTTAAAAATGGCCAGACTAACTGGACCACCTGAGACCAGAGGACTCCCTGAGATGCTGTTTAAACCTTGAACCAAAACTATCGCAAGATCACCTTCTAACAGAAAATCAGTGACACACAAAATAAAGGATATTACCCATTAGATTGGTGCTTTATTTAAAAAAAAAAAATTGTATAGATCCCAAAGGTCAACATTTAATTCACAGCAAAGATGAGAAGATAAGAGAGCAGGGAAACAAAACAAAACAAAACCCATTGCCGTCAAATCAATTATGACTCATATGACCCTATGTGACAGAGTAAAACTGCACCATAGGGTTTCCAAGGCTGTAATCTTTATGGAAGCAGATTGCCACACTTTTCTCCCACAGAGTGGCTGGGGAGTTTGAACCACTGACCTTTTGGGTAGCAGCCAAGCTCTTAATCACTGTGCCACCAGGGCTCCTTCAGGGAAACTAGAGTACTGGAAATGGAACTATCAGAACACAATTAATGAGAATGTTGACACAATATGAAAAATGTAACTAACGTCATTGATCAATTTGTGTAGAAATTGTCAAAGGGGAACGTAACTTGCTGTGTAAACCAAAATCACAATGAAGGGTTATTTAAAAAAAAAAAAAAAGTACTTTAAGGCAAGTAAAAAAAGCGCTTATTTTTAGAGGGGCTACAAAAGCTGTGGAATTATTACCCTGAGAGGTGTTACTGAAGCTGAAGCAGCCTGGATCCTCGCCTTGTATCCGTCTAAATCTTAGAATTTAAGAAACTTGGTCTTAAGCCAGAATAGTCACCAGGGAGAGTTTTCAGAGCCCAGAACAGTAAGTAACTTAGAGGGATGGCATCAGGTTCCCTTATTCCCTTGGCCTGATCTGGTCTGGATCACCACAGTCTGTGGCCTGATTCCTTAAGGATGGGGGCACTGCTTGCACTGCCCTCCATGATCTGGCATCTGCACACCTTCCCCTTCCCCACCAGGTATTGAAGGGTGGCTGCTGTAGTGTCCCTTCACCTGCCAGTCTCCTGTCTGTGAGCCTACCAGTTTATCCTCTCCATGGGTCTTTTGCTCTAACTTTCCCTGAAGACTGTTCACTGCTGTGTGCACCATGACACAGACAGCACAGATTAGGCCATCTTTGATCATTTGTGGAATGCATTAATTGAGAGAATGTATAGGCTCTTAAAGTTTTCCAAGCACTTTCATGTACTTGAACTTGTGGAGATCCCAGCCCCTAGGAAGGTTGGGTATTGTGGGTGAATTGGGTCCCTAACTTGAAGAAACAGGTTCTGTGATTCAAAGATGCCAGTCTCTGGCCATCCTTGGATCAAACATTCTGGGGCTTGACCTCAGGCAGGAACATAACTGCCATGTGTTTTTCTGGATCCTTTAGGATTGGGAACAGATGCTATCATTCAAACCGGGCCCAGGTGGGTCTACTGTCTTCCTATATCCTGCCTCTCTGACTTAGGAAAAGGGTTCAAGTTGTCTCAGGAACAAAATATTTTTCCTTGATTACAGAAGTGTAGTAATTATTCTTTAGAATAGAACATTCTAGTCAACTCCAGTGTTTCCTAGGGCCCTCATGAGAAACAGAGAACATTTCTAGGCAAAGGAGGTAGTATCTGGTGATAGCAAGAGTTTGTTCTAATTCTAATACAAGAATCATACATATTTCTATGTTGTGAGATAGTTAGATTAAAACCTGATTATCACTGTTCCCAATGTGAAACTTGTCTATTCAGGAAAAATGTAGTGAACTAAAATAACACTGATCTTTTTTTTTACTTCATATACCTTACTTCTGAAGGTCTCTAAGCTCTATTTAAAACTTAAAGCATAACACTCTGAGAGTTGTTTCCACCCACCCTGAAATTAAGGACAGCAATTGAGTCTGAAGGTTGTGAATAATGTGTCTTCATCCATGCTTCCTTCCACCCATCCATCCATCCACTTATCCATTCATTCATTCAGCACTTATTAAGTGCCTACTCTGTGCCCAGGTCCTCTGCTATTTCTCCCTTAAGTGGAATGCCAAGAACTCTTAGGCAAAATACATTGGTAATGTGTTTTTCATTTGTCTGCATGTAGAGTTCACTTATGTCCCAAGGTAATGATTGCCTAGAACTGGGCTGTTTTCTACCTCTTTATAAAGTTGGATTTATAAGTCCAGGACTACAAAGGTTTTTTGTTCTGTTTTGTTTTCTGAGTAGTATGCTATGATTTTGACCTACTACCGGCCTGTGCATTGTAGTTGCTATGGTCCAAAGAGCTGTACTTCACCTCATGTGGTTGAGACAAGGAAACTAACTTAAAAATATAGGCATTTTATTACATTTTGAACTCTCTGATATACTGGCATTGTATACCCACTAGATTGTGACCTACTTATCCCTAGCATGGAGCCCTGATGGCTTAGTGGTTAAGAGCTCAGCTGCTAACCAAAAGGTCGGCAGTTTGAATTCACCAGTTGATCCTTGGAAACCCTATGGGATAGTTCTACTCTGTTGTTTAGGGTCACTATGAGTCGGAATCGACTCGATGGCATTGGGTTTTATCCCTAGCATAAGGTCTGTTGAATGAATGGACACAACTAAATAGAAATCTTAATTTGTATAATATCTGATACACATTTCATTAGAGCAATATTAAGATAAATAAATATCCAGGTTAAATTTAGTACCTTTCTGCTTCCTGTCTGTTATGAGTTATTGTTTGTTCTACATATGGTAGAGACAGACCTCCTTTTTGATTTGACTTGAGGCTTCTAATTCAGGTTGGCATCTAAAATCTTTACTTTCTTCAGTCATTTCCTTTGATATCCATAACTGGATACTTTGCCCTTTTAGATCCTGTGCACTAGCTGGTTGCCTCCTTGTCTATGAGCAGCAGCTGAGGCAGAGATCACAGTCATAGCCACTAGCACACCTATTGCCGTCTATTTTCCATAAGAATTTTGTTCTTCACGTGACCTCCCCCTCCCCCCCCCCCACCGCACCGTGAGTCTCTTACATGTGTATTTTCAAGTTTTGAGGCAAACTTGTTTATATTTCATCTGCTCCATTATTTGCCTGTCAGTTACACATAGTGGAACTTGTTGTGAGACAGTGTTATATACTAGAAAATGTGTTGGCTGCGGAGTCAGGCGGCTGTGGGATTGAAGTCTAACCCTTCACTTTCTAGTTGTGTGGCTTTGGGTAATCTACTTCTCTGAGTTTCAGTTTCCTCGTCTGTAAAAACAAAGACTTAAGACTAATCTTGAGAGAGTATTATGAGAATGAAATAACTGCAGTGAAATTGTTATGAAAGTAGCTGGTTCTAAAAAGTACTCAATGAATATTAGCTTATCTCCTTTTTTAGGCAACACACACACACGCATGTATGCACGCATGCACGTACCTGATTAACCTGGATCTGCCCTTTGTGCATTCTGGCTATACACTGCCTTTGAAAGGAAATTGGTGATCTAGATTCAGTCTTGTAGCAGACACTGAGTTGTCTGTCCAGTATCCATTCAATTCTGGTTTTGTTTGAGGAAGGATGTGTCCAGCTGTATTCTCATCTTCCCAGTCTCTCTTGCAGCTGTGGGTGTTAGCCTGTGATTTAAGTCTGGCCAATGAAATGCAAGTAAAATCTTCTGGAGGTTTCTGAGAAAGCTCTTGCTTTCATGGTGAATGGGGACAGGCACCAGCTGTCCTTCATCCCTGGAGAGGTTTGTGTGGAACTGCAGCCACCATATTGTGACCATGAAATGACAAGCCCAAGGGTTTAAAAAGTCCGCCTATTAAGGATGACTGAGTAGAGGTGGAGAAAGACCTGGGTCCCTGTTGGCACTGTGGAACAGCTGAACCAACATCATGAAAGCCTGTCTCTGTGTCACAAAATAAACTCCCATGAACTTGTTGTGGGCCGTCAAGTTGGTTCCAACTCACAGGGACCCTATAGGACAGAGTAGAACTGCTCCATAGGGTTTCCAATGCTGTAATCTTTACTGGAGCAGATTGCTGCATCTTTCTGCCACAGAGTAGCTGGTGGGTTTGAACCACTGACCTTGCAGTTAGCAGCTGAGCTCTTAACCACTGTGCCACCAGAGCTCCTTCCCATTAACTTTTAAACCACTGTAATTTAAGCTTTCTGTTATTTGCAAGTAAATGCATTTTCTCATTGGCACAGAGCACATGCCTTTTTAAGATCCTTTGCTTAAAGAGAGATAGGCAGGAGCTTCCAAGGAGTCAGGGACAATGATACCTTGGCATCTAGGGAAGGGCAGGATCCAAGATGTCCTTGAGAATAGCTCTCAGAGTGTCACAAGATTCTCTGAGTGTCTCAGGAGCATGTAGTTCCTAGAACTAGCCTCAGGGGCTTAGATTGACCTGGACAGGGAACATCTGACCTATAAGTTTGGTTGGGTATCAAGTGTTCCTCATCCCTTGTAATGAGTACTGATAAGGGAGCAGAAAAGATGTTCCATGGTACAAACCACCAAGGCATGTTGGATTAGAGCACACTGTGCTGAAAGGTAAGCAGAAGGAACATCCCATCTGTAGAAGACAGGTATGCTGTGAAAGACAGTAGGCACAGGCAGATCTTTTAAATAGCATTAAAAAACTATAAGAACCATGTGTGTTTGTTATCGAACACTTTAAGAACACTTAAAAATGCAAAGAATAATTTTTTTAAATACCCATAGCCCCCTAAACTGAATATAACCACATACTATTTTAAAGTCTTTATTGTTCTCTTAATAATACTTCAAAATATTCTCATATCATTAATTATTCTTCTAAAACTTGATTTTTAACAGCTGCCTAGTGTTTGAGTATATAAATGTACTAAAATTTTTATAACCAGTCCTCTATTATTAAGCATTTAGCTTCTCTCTAATTTTTCATGATTACGAACTGCTTTTATGAACATCTTTGTATATTAATTTTGCACACATCTTAATAATTTTCATTGAATACATTCCTAGCAGTAGAGTTTCTGGGTAGAACAGTGTGTTTTAATGTGAGACTTTTGTTACATACTGGCAGAATTTCTTCCAGAAAATGTGGACCATAAGCAATGTATGGGAATGCCTGTTCAGAAGACCCTTATCAGCCCTAAACTAAAAAAACTGAACCTGTTGCTGTTGAGTTGATTCTGACTCATGGTGACTCCATGTGCTACAGACGAGAACGCCTTCATAGAGTTTCTTGGCTGTGATCTTTATGGAAGCAGATCGCCAGGCCTTTCTGCTATGGTGCCACAGGCTGGGTTCTAACTGCCAACCTTTAGGTTAGTAGTAAAGCATAACTGCTTGCACCACCCAGTGTCCTTATCAACTCTCGTTGTTGTTGGGTGCTGTCAGCCAAGCTAGCTAAAAATCAGGGTACTTATTACTAAAGAAAACCAGAAGAACAGTTCTTACAAGGTAATTAATTGACAATGTCACATTTTGATTTTTTACTTCTTTGATTATACTGCAGATTTAACATTTTTTTCATATGTTTATTGGCTATTTGTAATTCTTTTGAATTGCCTCATATCCCCTATTCTTTCCTTTTTAGGGTGTTAATTGGTTCATGTTATGGATATGAATCCATCATATGTATTTTACTTTTTTTTTCCCCCCTCAGTTTGTCATTTGCCTTTTAATGGTGTTTTGTGATAAAGTTTTGAGGTTTTTACCCAGGCAGGTCTATCTTTCTTTTCTTTTAGAGTTTCTGGCTTTGATATATGTTTAGAAATGTCTCCCCCACTCTAAGGCCAGATAAAAAAATTCGTCTACATTTTCAACTTTTCTTTCATGGCTTGAAGTTTTCAGGTTTGATGCATTGGGCCAATGGTATTTAAACAGTAAGAAATAGTTTACCCTGTCAGCCAGTGCTCACAACTTTCCCCAAGTGATGCTCACCCTTGCTCTGTGGTATGTTCTATTTTCTATTCTCTACTATAATGCTTCATATTGTAGAAAATCATATTCATCATCTACTCATAGGTTACAGCCTGCAGTTGGAAAAATACTGTTTTAATCCATCTAATACTTATTTCAGGGTATAATATGTGAATGGAAGTATAGCTGTTTTTGTTTGTTTGTTTTGTTTTTCTTTTTAAATAACCAGCTTTCTAAATGATATTCAGTGATTCATCTTTTCATCTAACAACAAGCTTTCCTTCTTTTCAGAATTTTCATGGCTATTTTTACATATTCATTCTTCCAGGTGATATTTACATTTTGAAAAGTTTCTAAATAACGGGGTTTAGATGGATTTACAGAGTCATTTGGGAAGAACTGATAACTTTACAGTTAAGTTGTTTCATCTGAAAAGATGGCCCATCTTTCTACCCAAGTTTCCTCTAGAACTTCTGCAGTTTTTGTTCCTGTAGGCACCCATATTTCTTTTTATGTTTACGACTAGATAGTTGATGTTTGTGATTGCTTTTGTGAATGAAATCTGCTTTCCATTTTTGTTAAAATTATTATTTTAAAATAGAAAATCTCAATTCTGATAGTTTTTTAATTTATCATTTTGGATTTTCTGTAGAAAACTATATCATTTGCAGATAATGGGTGTTTTTTCTTCTGCTCTTCACTATAAATGGGAAGAAATAGCTGCAATTTATAGGTTACTCACTATTGGTAGACACTGTGTATTATATTTCCATTTAATCTGCCTAAAAACCCAGTGATGGAGGTACTACTGCTATCTCCATTTTAAAGATGAGTAAATGAAACTTTGTTAATTCAAATTGCTCAAGGTCACACAGCTAGAGAATGACAGAGCCAGGATTTGTACCCAGATCAATCTAACTCCCAAGTCTGACCTTTTAAGTACTTCACTCTACTGTCTCTCTATATGTGTATCAAATTTCTTGTGTGTGTGTCTTAATGCTTGGGCTAGAACTTCCCGGATAGTGTAAATAATACTACTCCTTTACTAAAAAGCTCATGATATGGTAATTTTTAATTTTGCTGGGGCATAAATGTGAATCAGGACTGGGAAAGTCTCTGCATAGCTCGTCTCTCCCCAATTTCTCTAGTTAACTCTTCATGCCTCACTTGCAGAGAAGCTTCTCCTCACTTCCCTGGCTTGGTCAAGTCCCATTCTTCGTACTGAGAGTACCATGTGTCTCTTCTTTTCTGCAGTTGGCATCCAATAAAGTTCTAAAAATTTCCAAAGTCATTACTTCAATGTTTGTTTTCTTCAAAAAACGCAAAAAGTTTTGTTTTAGAAGAGTTGTAGATTTGCAGAAATATTGTAGAGATGGTACAGAGAGTTCCCAAATACCTCATCAAGTTTCCCCTATTATTGACATCTTACATTGGTATGGAACATTGTCACAATTAATGAGCCGATATTGATACATTACACATAATTAAAGTCAATATTTTATTCACATTTCCTGTGTTTTTACCAAATGTCCTTTTTCTCTTCCAGGATCCCATCCAGAATACCACATTACATTTAGTCATTATGTCTCCTTAGGCTCCTCTAAACCTTACCTTGTTTTTGATGATCTTGACAGATTCGAGGTCATGTATTTTGAGAATATCCTTCAATTAGAATTTGTCTGAGTTTTTCTCGTGATTAGACTGGCGTCATAGGTTTTTTGGGGAAAACTGCAGAAGTAAAGTACATTTTCATCACCTCTTACCAAGGGTACATACTGTCAGCATGACCTACCCTGTTGATGTTGACCTTGATCACCTGGCCGAGGCAGTCTTTGTCAGGTTTCTCTGCTGTAAAATTACTCTCGCCCTCCCTTTCCATATCGTGGAGTCCCTGGGTGGTACAAACACTTGGATGCTAATCGAAAGGTTGGAGGTTTGAGTCTACTCAGAGGTGCCTCAGAAGAAAGGCCTGGCACTCTACTTCTGAAAACTTAGCCACTGAAAACCCTATGGAGCGTAGTTCTACTCTGACACACATGGGGTTACCATGAGTCAGAATCAACTCAATGACAACTGTTTCTTTTGTTCTGTTTTGTTTTCCATATTGTATTATTTGTGTAAAAACAGCATGGGGGCAGTGTCTGACCTCCTCTCACTTTACAAGGAGAAAGGAGAACCAAGATCAACAGCCCAAGGCTAATTCCCATGAGGTGGAGGTCAGACATGCCTTCTCTCTCCACCAGTCTCTGCCAGTTCTGACACCAGCTCTCCCTCCCATAGCACTCTCTACTGGGTTCCATCATTCATTGCAATGGCCACACAGAACTCACAGATCATACTCACAATTATGGGGTTTATTAGGGAAGTAACAGTTACAATCCAGGCTCAGGAACACTCAGGATACAGTTCTTCCATCAGGATAGCCTCTCCCCAGCTGTGCTCACACGTACGCCTCTCCCTGGCCCTCAGTCTCTGCCCAAAGGCACTCAGCCTTCTCTCTCTATGGGCCGGAAAGCCCACTGTGCCATCTCCTGCTGCCGGGTTTCTGCTGCTGGGTCTCACCTTCCTTGGTGGTGGTGGGCTCCTCCTCTCTGCTATGGAATTGGCTCTTTTTAAGGCAAAACTGACCAATCCCCTTGGCAGGCCACAATTACCCTATCACGCAGTCACCTGGGTGGGAGTTACAAGTCCATGGCTAGAAAAGCCACACACAAAAATAATTAATTGCATCACAGTTTGGAAGGAAGTCACTATGCTCAGCCCATACTTAACGAGTGGGGAGTTAATACTCCACCTCCTTGAGGGTAGAGTATCTACTTTAATTATTTGGAATTTTTCTACATGGGAGATTTGTTTCTTCCCCCTTATTTGTTTATTCAGTCATGTATTTATATAAATATGAGCTCATGGACATTTATTTTTAGTTGAGATTATAATCCTATTCTCCTTTATTTTGTTGCTCAAGTTATTCCAGTTCTGGCCATCGAGACCTCTTTTATTTGGCTCCTGTGTCTCTTTGACATGCTGTCATCCTTGTGGTTTATTTATCTATTTTGGGCACTTCTTTACTTTCTGGCAGTATAAAATATTCCAGGCTCATCTTGTTTGTTCTGTATCCCAGCCCGAAATCCTGCCACTTCTCCAAGGAGCCCTGGTTCCTTTTATTGGAGAATAGTAGTAGAAACCAAGTGCTTGGCACTAGGTGTGCTCATTACTGTTGGGGTGTTGTTGCTTCTAGGCAACAGCTGACAGGGCAAGAAAATATATGTGTGTATACTAAACCACGTATATGTATATATCTATAAATTCTTCTATATGTGTCCATCTGTATCTATAGTAAGCTAAACATGCATTCATACTGATATCTTCAAGTCTAATCTATTGCCACGTGGATTATTCTAGCTTCCTCACCTTGCTCATCTGTAAATTCCCATTCCAACAGTGAGAAACCTGGCTCCCACCACCATCTGCCATCTATTTACTTAATTCTTCAATTCCACTATACATATATAGTGGTTTCACATTTGTTAACCCCTACTTCCCTGGGAAACCACTTTATGAATTAGAGTACAATGCTTCTATACATGGAGTCCTGATGGTACAGTGGTTAAGAGCTACGGCTGGCTTCTATACACTTCATTTTGCCTTTAGTTTTGTAGTCTCCACTCATTTCCGAAGTTACTTAGGTCAGTATCTTTTCTCTCACCACCTTCAGTGTGGTTATTTCATACATTTGTAATGCAGTCAGATTGTTTTGTCACATTCTGCATTCCATTCTTGGATCTCCTGCCTCCTAAATGGTTGTATTTTAAATTGCACGTTAAGGTTCACATTTTGTGCCGTAAAAGATCTGAGAGTTCTGATAAAATTGTAGTGTCATGTATCCACCATTGCAGTATCATACACAATAGTTTCACAATCCTAAAATAATCGCCTGTTTTCAACCTCCTTCTCACCTTCGCCTCCCCACTCCACCCTCAACAACCCCAATTCACACCCCTGGCAACCACTGATCTGTTTACCATCTTTATAGTTTTTCCTTTTTTCAGAATATCACATAAATGGAGTCATACAGTATATAACCTTTTCAGACTGTCTTCTTTTGGTTAGCAATATACATTTAAGATTCATCCATATCTTTTTGTGGCTTAATAGCTCATTCCTCTTTATCACTGAATAGTATTCCGTTACATGGATATCCTATAGGTCTGTGTCTACATTCATTCTTTTGCATATAGGCATCCAATTGTGCCAGCACAATTTGTTGAACAGACTATTCTTTCTCCATTGAATTGCCTTTTGTGCCTTTTTTCAAAAATCAGTTGACTAAATTTGTGTGAATCTATTTCCAGGCTCTATATTCTGTTCCATAGATCTACGTGTCTATTTTTTTGCCAATACCATGCTGTCTTGATTATTGTAGCTTTATGGTAAGTCTTGAAATCGAGTAGTATGAGTCCGCCAACTCTGTTCTTCTGCCTCAGTATTTCAGTGCTTTTTTTTTTTAAATTGTCATATGAAATATTAATAAAAAGAAAATGTTTTTGGTTTTTGGCCATTTTGCCTGAAACGTGTACTGTACTTGGGTAACCCAATGCTGGCCAAGCAGACAGTAGGCTCTTCCTTATCAGTTGTTGACTGACTAGAAGGACTGATGGCATTAAAATGGGGACAACTCCCTTGGCCAGGGAGTGAGTCTAACCATGGCCTTCTCTGTGGGCTCTTGTGCCTCAGCATCTCTCTTGAGGTCAGAAACACTGTGGTTCCCAAAAGAAAACCAATTCCTAGTGCTAATGATTAATATGAAGAAATGTGAAGGGGTTTGTAAAAGTCATGGTTCTTTTTTTTTAATATAAGAACAGAAATTTATTCTCAGAGTTCTTGATGTCGGCAGGGTCATGTTCTCTCTGAAGTTTTAAGTATTTCTTTTTTTTTTTTTGTGCTTTAAGTGAAAGTTTACAGTTCAAGTCAGTTTCTCATACAAAAATTTATACACACATTGCTATGTGACCCTAGCTGCTTTCCCTATAATGTGACAGCACACTCCTCCTTTCCACCCTGGATTTCCCATGTCCATTCAACCAGCTCCTTTCCCTTTTTGCCTTCTCATCTCCAGTCTGGACAGCAGCTGCCCATTTAGTCTCATGTACCTACCTGAGCTAAGAAGCACTCTCTTCACAAGTATCATTTTATGTCCCATAGTCCAATCTAATCTTTGTCTGAAGAGTTGACTTCAGAAATGGTTTCAGCCCTGGGCTAATGGAGAGTCTGGGAGCCATGTCTTCCGGGGTCCCTCCAGTCTCAGTCAAACCATTAAGTCTGGTCTTTTTACTAGAATTTGAGTTCTGCATCCCATCTTTCTCCTGCTCCGTCAGAGACTCTCTGTTGTGTTCCCTGTCAGGGCAGTCATTGGTGGTAGCTGGGCACAATCTAGTTCTTCTAGTCTCAGGCTGATGGAGTCTCTGGTTATGTGCCCGTTTCTGTCTCTTGGGCTAATATTTTCCTTGTGTCTTTGATGTTCTTCATTCTCCTTTGCTCTAGATGGGTTGGGACCAATTGATGTATCTTAGATGTCCACTCACTAGCTTTTAAGACCCCAGACGCCACTCACCAAAGTGGGATGCAGAACATTTTCTTAATAAACTTTGTTATGCCAGTTGACCTAGATGTGCCCTGAAAGCATGGTCTCCAGGCCCTCAACCCTGCTACCTGTCCCTCGAAGTGTTTGATTGTATTCAGGAAATTTCTTAGCTTTTGGTTTAGTCCATTTGTGCTGACTTCACCTGTATTGTGTGTTGTCCTTCCCTTCATCTAAGATAATTTTTGTCTACTATCTAGTTACTGAATAACCCTCACCCTCCCTCCCCACTCTTGTAACCATCAAATAATGTTTTCTTCTGTGTTTAAACCATTTCTTGAGTTCTTATAATAGTGGTCTTATATAATATTTGTCCTTCTGTGACTGACTAATTTCACTCAGCATAATGCCTTCCAGATTCACCCATGTTATGTTTCGCAGATTCATCGTTGTTCTTTATCGTCGAGTAGTATTCCATTGTGTGAATATACCGTAATTTGTTATCTGTTCGTCCGTTGATGGACACCTAAGTTGTTTCCTTCTTTTTGCTATTGTGAACAGTGCTGCAATGAACATGGGTGTGCATATATCTATTCATGTGACCGCTCTTATTTCTCTAGGATATATTTCAAGGAGCAGGATTTCTGGATCCTATGGTACTTCTATTTCCAGCTTTTTAAGAAAGTGCCAAATCGATTTCCAAAGTGGTTGTACCATTTTACATTCCCACCATCAGTTTATATGTGTTTCAGTCTCTCTACAACCTGTCCAACATTTACTACTTTGTGTTTTTTGGATTAATGCTAGCCTTGTTGAGGTGAGATGGTATAGCATCATAGTTTTGATTTGCATTTCGCTAATGGCTAATGCTCGTGAGCATTTCCTCATATATCTGTTAGCCACCTCAGTGTCTTCTTTGGTGAAGTGCCTGTTCATATCCTTTGTCCATTTTTTAACTGGTTACTTTTCTTTTTGTTGTTGAGGTTTTGTAGTGTCTTATAGATTTTAGAGATTAGATGCTGATTGGATCTGTCGTAGTCAAAAATTTTTTCCCAGTCTGTAGGTTATCTCTTTCCTCTTTTGGTGAAGTCTTTTGATGAGCCTAAGTGTTTGATTTTTAGGAGCTCCCAGTTATCTAGTTTCTCTTCTGGTGTTGGTGTATTGTAACTTATGGTTCGTATTCTGTTTATGCCATGTGTTAGGGCTCCTAGCGTTGTTCCTATTTTTTCTTTCATAATCTTTATTGTTTTCGATTTTATAGTTAGGTCTTTGATCCATTTTGAGTTAGTTTTTGCGCATGGTGTGAGGTATGGGTCTTGTTTCATTCTTTTGCAGGTGGATATACAGTTATGCCAGCACCATTTGTTAAAGAGACTGTCTTTTCCCCAATTAATGGACTTTGGGCCTTTGTCAAATATCAGCTGCTCATAGGTGGATGACTTGACGTCTGGATTTTCATCTCTGTTCCATTGGTCTGTGTATCTGTTGTGCCAGTACGAGGCTGTTTCAACTACCGTGGCGGTATAATAGGTTCTAAAATCAGATAGTGTGAGGCCTCCCACTTTGTTCTTCTTCACTAATGCTTTACTTATCTGGGGCCTCTTCCTTTTCCATATGAAATTACTGATTTGTTTCTCATTCTCATTAAAAAATGCCATTGGAATATGGATCCGGATTGCATTGCATCTGTGTATCACTTTGGGTAGAATAGACATTTTCACAACGTTGAGTCTTCCTATCCATGTGCAAGGTATGTTTTTCCACTTATGCAGCTCCCTTTTGGTTTCTTGCAGTAGTGTCTTGTAGTTTTCATTGTATAAGTCTTTTATGTCTCTGGTTAGATTTATTACTAAGCGTTTTATCTTCTTGGGGGCTATTGTAAATGGTATTGATTTGGTGATTTCCTCTTCGAGGTTCTCTTTGTTGGTGTAAAGGAATCCAACTGATTTTTGTTTATCCTGTCTCCTGAAACTTTGCTGAAATCTTCTATTAGTTCCAGTAGTTTTCTTGTGGATTCTTTGGGGTTTCTGTGTATAAGATCATATCATCTGCAAATAGAGATACTTTTCCTTCTTCCTTACTAATTTGGATACCCTTTATTTTTTTTCTAGCCTAATCGCTCTGGTTAGGACTTCCAGCACAATGTTGAATAAGAGTGGTGATAAAGGGCATCTTGTCTTGTTCCTGTTCTCAAGGGGAATGTTTTCAGAGTGTCTCCATTTAGGTTGATGTTGGTTGTTGGCTTCGTATAAATGCCCTTAATTTTGTTGAGATATTTCCCTTCTATTCCTATTTTGCTGAGAGTTTTTTTTTATCATGAATGGGTGTTGGACTTTGTCAAATGCTTTTCTGCATCAATTGATAAGGTCTTGTGGTTCTTGTCATTTGTTTTATTTGTGTGATGGATTACATTGATTGTTTTTCTAATGTTGAACCATCCCTGCATACCTGGTATGAATCCCACTTGGTCATGGTGAATTATTTTTTTGATATGTTGTTGAATTCTATTGGCTAGAATTTTGTTGAGGATTTTTGTGTCTATGTTCATGAGGGATATTTGTGTGTAATTTTCTTTTTTTCTGGTGTCTTTACCTGCTTTCGATATCAGGGTTATGCTGGCTTCGTAGAATGAGTTTGGGAGTATTCCATCCTTTTATACGCTCTGAAATACCTTTAGTGGTAGTTGTGTTAACTTCTTCTCTGAAAGTTTGTTAGAATTCTACAGTGAAGCTGTCAGGGCCAGTAAACAACAACCCATTGCTGTCAAGTGGATTCCTACTCATATCCACCCTATAGAGTAGAACTGCCCAATAGAGTTTCCAAGGAGCACCTGGTGGATTCGAACTGCCGACCTTTTGGTTAGCAATCCTAGCACTTAACCACTACATCGCCAAGGTTTCCAGCTTTTTTTTTGTTGAGAGTTTTTGAATTACATTTTCAATCTCTTCTTTTGTTATAGGTTTATTTAGTTGTTCTACCTGTTTCTGTGAGTTTAGGTAGGTAGAGTGTTTCTTGAATTTGTCCATTTCCTCTAGGGTTTTCAAATTTGTTAGAGTGCAATTTACCATAGTATTGTTATGATTCTTCTAATTTCAGTTGGGTCTGTTGTGATATCGCCCATGTCATTTCTTATTTGAGTTATTTGCTTCCTCTCCTGTTTTTATGTTGTTGTTTTGGCCCGTGGTTTATCGATTTTGTTGATCTCTTCAAAGAACCAGCTTTTTGTCTTTACTCTTTCAATTGTTTTTCTATTTTGTATTTCATTTAATTCTGCTCTAATTTTTATTATTTGCTTTCTTCTGGACCCAAGCGCTTCTTTTGCTGTTTTATTTGTTTGAGTTGTAGGGTTAATGTTTTGATTTTACCCCTTTCTTTGTTTGGATGTGTACATTTATTGCTATAAATTGACCTCTGAGCACTGCTTTTGCTGTGTCCCAAAGGTTCTGGTAGTATGTGCTTTCATTCTCATTTGGTATTGCAAACTTCTTTATTCCATCCTTAATTTCTTCTGTAACCCAGTAGTTTTTGAGCAAGGTATTGTTCAGTTTCAGCGTTGGTGTCTTTTTCCCCCCTTGCTTTTTCTGTTATTAATTTCTACTTTGATGGCTTTATGGTCAGAAAAGATGCTTTGTAATGTCTCAGTGCTTTGGATTGTGTTAAGGCGTGCTTTATGGCCTAATATGTGGTCTGTTCTGGAGAATGTTCCATGTGCACTGGAAAAGAAAGTGTACTTGGCTGCTCTGGGGTGGAGTGTTCTGTATATGTCTCTGACGTCCATTTGGTTGATTGTGGCATTTAAATCTTGGTGTCTTTATTTAGCTTCTTTCTGGATGTTCTGTCCTTCACCGTAAGTGGTGTGTTGAAGACTCCTACTATTACTGTGGAGCTGTCTATTTCTGTTTTCAGTGTTGTTAGAGTTTGTTTTATGTATTTTGGAGCCCTGTCGTTGGGTGGGTAAATATTTATTATGGTTATGTCCTCCTGGTGTATTGACCCTTTAATCATTATATAGTGTCCTTCCTTACGACTTGTGGTGGATTTTACTTTCAAGTCTATTTTGTCAGAGATTAATATTGCCACTGCTGCTCCTTTTTGAGTGTTATTTGCTTGATATATTTTTTTTCCATCCTTTGAGTTTTAGTTTGTGTCTTGAAGTCTAATGTGTGTCTCTTGTAGGCAGCATATAGATGTATCGTGTTTTTTTATCCATTCTGCCACTCTCGGTCTCTTTATTGGTGCATTTAGTCCATTTACATTCAGTATAATTATTGATAGATATGAGTTATATGCTGTCATTTTGATGTCTTTTTTTGTGTGTTGTTGACGGTTTCTTTGTTCTACTTAATTTTCTGTTCTGAGTCCTTTCTCTTTATGTATTGTCTTTTCATCCTTTTCATTGTTGTTGATTTTATATTTGCTGAGTCTTTATGTTTTTCTTGTTTTTTCTTTTGATGTGTAAGATTGTTAGTTCCCTTTGTGGTTACCTTAATATTTACCCCTATTTGTCTAAGTTTATACCAGTCTTTTATTTCTTTATATCGCCTTGACTTCATCTCCATGTGAAAGGTCTATGACTACATTTTTTAGTCCCTCTTTTTTGTTTTAATGTTATCATCTTTTACATATTGACATCTCCGTTTCCCTATTTTCAGAGTTTTAACTTTGATTTATTTTTGTGACTTCCCTATCTGGGTTGATAGCTGGTTGCTCTGTCCTGTGTTCTAGTCTTGGGTTGTTATCTGATATTATTGATTTTCTAACTGGAGGACTCCCTTTAGTATTTCTTGTAATTTTGGTTTTTTGCAAATTCCCTAAACTTCTGTTTATCTGGAAATGCCCTAATTTCACCATCATATTTGAGAGACAGTTTTGCTGGATATAGAATTCTTGGCTGGCAATGTTTCTCCTTCAAGGCTTTATATATGTCATCCCATTGCCTTCTTGCCTGCATGGTTTCTGCTAAGTAGTCCGAGCTTAGTCTTATTGACACTCCTTTGTAGATGACTTTTTGATTATCCCTAGCCACTCTTAAAATTCTCTCTTTATCTTTCTTTTTGGCAAGTTTGATTTTAATATGTCTTGGTGACTTTCTTTTGGGAGCTGCCTTGTGTGGGGTTTGATGAGCATCTTGAATAGATATCTTGTCATCTTTCAGGATATCAGGGAAGTTTTCTGCCAACAAATCTTCAACAATTCTCTCTGTATTTTCTGTTATTCCCCCCCTCCCCCTTCTAGTACACCAATCACTCGTAGGTTATTCCTCTTGATAGAGTTACACATAATTCTTCAGGTTTCATCACTTTTTAAAAATTATTTTATCTAGTTTTTCCTCAGATAAGTTAGCGTCAAGTGCTTTTTCTTCAGTCTCACTAATTGTGACTTCCATTACCTCAATTCTGGTCTTATGACTTTCTATCGAGTTGTCTAGTTCTGATATTTTATTGTTAATCATCTGGATTTCTGTTTGCTGTCTGTCTGTGGATTCTTGCAGCCTGTTAAATTTGTCATTGTGCTCTTCTATAATCTTCTTAAGTTCGTCTGTTGCTTTGTCTGCGTGTTTCTTGGCTCATTCTGTGTTTGCCTGATCTCCTGCCTGATTTCTTGAAGAGTTCTGTATATATTAATCTTTCGTATGCTACCTCCAGTAATTCTAGGAAGTTCTCTTCCTCCAGAAAATTTCTTGATTTTTTTGTTTTGGTTGCTTGCTGAAGACATCATGGTCTGCCTTTTTATGTGATTTGTTATTGTCTGTTGTCTCCAAGCCGTCAATAAGTTATTATGTGTATTCTTTTTATGTTTGCTTATTGTGAGCTAGCTTCTTGTTTTGTTTTGATATGCCTAAATAGGCTGCTCATGTGAGCTAGTTTGATTATTGGAACTTTTGAAGCTGTAATGTCCTGTCACCAAGTTATTAAATCTGTTACTAGGTATATAAGCCCAGGAGTCCCTTTACTTTTCTTGTATACATTCAGCTCAGGTGTCCAGATAGTTGGTCACCAAGTATGCGGTGCAGGCTCTCACCTACAGTCCTAGACAGGCAGGGGTGATTGAACTAGGCACGGGTATCTGGCTGCAGTAGGGGGTCACATGCTAAGCAAAGCAGGGGGCTGACGGCTGCCCCTGAGGGTCTGGGAGGAAAGTGTGTCCCTGTTCCCTAGAGTGCGTAGGTGGGTTGGTTTTACAGCCAGACTATGGGCACCCAGTACTGTTGGCTGTAAGGACTGAGAGGCACTACTTATTCTTGGACCCCTGTTGCAGGTAGCTAAGTGGCGTAGGTTGAGCCACCAGTCCTCAGGCCCCTGATATGGGTAGTTGAGGACCCTGCTTAATGGGCAGAGCGGTATCAGTTGTTACGAACCTGCCACTCCACCATCTCGGTGATACAGTGAAGTTAGGCTTCAGGTATATACTCTGCTGTAGTGTGGTAATGAGGGCCTATGCTGTTGAAATAGGCCCACACCATTCTATGGCAGGGTGAAAGGCATTCAAAGTCTGTGGACCCCTTAGGCCTATGCCTAAGCAAAGGAGCTGTGCCTGCCCTGAGTTCCTGGCTTAGGGAAGCTGGCAGATTATGTTTTCCTGTTTTTTAATTTGTTCCTTCTCCAAGGCAGGAATAATAGCTCAGGGCATGTGATCAGTCCTACTTCCTGCCCAGGGTAATCAGCAGTTGCTGAAGCCAGCCTGGGACCCAGTGCAGAGCAGGGAGGGAGGAGACAAATGAGAGAGAGTGTCTTCCCAAATGGGGTGTTTTTGATCTGTGCAGTAGGTTAAACGTATGTACTTATCTTTTGCCAATTGAGCACCGCTTTTCACTGGCTCTGGAGGTCTGAACAGACTCTGTCCTGCTCGGGCTTTCCCGACACGGAAAACGTGTCCCAAGCGCCACTGCTTGCCTCACTGCAGATGCTAGCTGATCTGGCCCACAGGGCACCGGCTCCCACCAGGTTAGGTCTGGCAACTCCTCACTGCTTCTGAACCGTCTCTCCGTCCCCCTCCCACTCAATCCAATTTCTTAACTTTGCCTTTGATGTTCAGGGCTCCTAGATTGTCATATATAATTGATTCACTTGTTTTTTCGGGTCTTTGTTGTAAGAGGGACCACCAAAAGCATCTGACTACTCTGCTATCTTGGCCCCACCTCCAAAGTCATGGTTCTTAACTACAAAATAGACATTTGGGATATACTGGATCTCAGACTCAGAATGAGACCATTGATCATACCATATAGAAACAAGAAAAGCAGTTTACTAAATGGTTTCAGTTAAGGCTCCTGCCAGTGTAAAAACCTTTATGGGTTACGTTTATGCTCCGTTGTTGTCTAGTAATTTGGGAATTGCGGAGTGTCTCAGGAATTATCAGTCCTTGTGCATTTTGGGAGTTTATATTTGCAGATGGGAGAAAGATGTGGCAGTCTGCTTCCATAAAAATTTACAGCCTTGGAGACCCTATGGGGCAGTTCTACTCTGTCCTGTAGGGTCACTATGAGTTGAAATCGACTTCACACCAATGGGTTTGGTTTTGGTTATATTTGCAGAATATTCTCCCCACCTGTCCTCCCTCCCTTCCAGATATGCTTGGAGACTGTCTCCAGCATTTGTCTTCTCTCTGCAAGGCATATACACACTTTGTGATGAATTTTCCAGCCAAAATGCAGTGCTGAGGCAAGGAGCCATATGCGCAGTGTGGATTGGCAGCAGATGGAGCTCATCAGGATGCATTAGAACAGTTGTCCAAGCTTTCATGAAGTGCTAGCCTGCTGTTAACACCATCCTTCCCGCCTCTTTGGATTGCTGGATGGGCCCACTTCAGCTGGAGGTCAATCAGTACTGACGGTCCTTTTTTTCCAGGTTCAGAGCCCAGTCTCTACTGGCACCACTACCTGCATGCACTGGGCAGCTGCTGGATTCAGCAAAAGCAAGGAGACAAGTGCAGGAGGAATGGCAGAAGCTCACGTAAAAATTTAACTGTGCATGACAGCTCCACATTAACCTTCAGAGAAGCTGTCCTGGAAAGTAGCCTTGGCAGATCCAAATCAGCAGCTGGTTTTATTACTTTTGAAAGTGTGAAAGCAATCAGTGGATTACCTCTGGCCCTAACCTAACCTGAGGAAGTCTTGTGTGGCAGGGAAGCTATTGTTCAGGTGGTGAGCCAGCTACCTGTACACTTGTGAAATAAGCAACATTGCCATGGATGCCTAGGAGGCAGGAGTTGATGTACATTTTGAGTGGATTGCTCTGTTCATTTCCTGCAGGGCCTGCCCGATGTAGTGGCCGAGTAGAAGGTACCAGCTGCAGAAGGTTTATAGGCTAAATCATATCCGGGGCCCTGATGCCAGGGCTGCTTCTCTCTCGGATCCATCATTACCAAAGTGTTGCCTACTGATGATGTAGGCCCTGACCCTGGGGACCTTGGGCCCTGATAAGTGGGATGCTCTGGGTTTTGGGGGGAGTCAAAAAGTGGTAGATGAGGGTTTGTGATCTGAGTTTGTATTCTCAACTCAGGTCTTCTGCAAAGGCCATTATGCAGGGTGGAATAGTATTGAGGAGAAGTAGTAACTGAAATTTAAGAATTCCGTGGGCCATCAGCATGGACATGGACATCGAAGTCTTCAAGGATCAAGATCTACCTCTTTTTTTGTCTGCATATACTTCAGGTTTACCCTTGTCCTCCTAAGGGTGTAGGAGGACACCCAGCGTAGGAGGAATGTCCCATTACAAAAGCCATGGTGTGGTAGGCAGAAAAGCAGCATGGTAAAAAGTCCTGCTTCTGCATTCAGACAGACCAGAGTTCAGTGCAGACATCTACTAGTTGGGTGACTTTCAGCGATTCCTTTAACCAGTTTGAATTCATGTCTTCGTTGGTGGAATGGAGATACAAATAGCAATACCTCTTCATGAAGTTGTTTTGAGGTTTAAATGAGATAATGAAAGTAGAGCACTTGGAATGGGGCCTCCTATATAACCTTATAATGCATGATGTTATTTCCATCGTTATCATCATTTTCATTGTTATTAGTAACAGGAAGGTCCGTGTAACAACATCCTTTCCACTTTCTGTTGTCTCTCCCTTATATTAAATTTAAAACAATTTTTTTTCTTGATTTCTACTGCATTTAGGACATGTTAAAAGACATAGACATGTGTACATACAGTTTCAGGTCTCAACTTATTTGTTTATAAATAAATCTATAAATATATTTACATTTAATAATAAATGTAAAAAAATGAGCAATACAATATGTAGTTATTATTAATTGGTAGGAAAACCAAAGTCACGGTATTCATCTGGTTACAAGCAGCCCTGTCCCACACCATCTTTCCTTGGCTCATATTGCTGTCAATCTCCATCACAAAAACATTGTTTTCAGGAAAAATGTGGTGAGTCAGAGGACAGAGAAGCAAATCAAAGTTGCTGGAAAGCTCCTCACCATTCTTTTGTTCTGGCATTAAGTAGATATTCCCTCTCCCCTTTTCCTGCTTTCTTCCTCCTCTACCTCTTGAATCTCTTCATTCCACCCCTCCCTTGTTCACTCCCAGACTACCCAGCCAACTGAAACCTTAGCACTCAAAAGATTTCTGCAAGAGGAGAAGGAAAGGGTCAGAACAGGTCTGTTGTGATCTTCACCCATTCCCCATCCTACTTCAGGGCATTGTCATCTACCTGCTTCTTCCCTGCCAGATACCTGTGTCCAGGGAAGTTCCATGGGTGGTCCCAGAGGTGCACATTTCCACTTACAGTAATCTGTTATCTAGTGAGGTCTTCTATGCATCCCAGAGTTTAGTGGCCAGAAATGTGGATTCAGAATAGCTGCTTAAACTGCCTCAGTCTCTCTATATCAGAAGGGGAGAAGGAGAATTCAGTAGCTTTTCCGTCTTCTATCCTTGTCTTCAATCCTCCAATCTTGAGGATTTCTGCCCAGTGTTCCCCCGTAGTAACAAGCCCCACTCCCAGGCAAGAGAGCACATTTCAATCCATCTTGCCATTAGGTCAAAATTTCTGCTGTTCTCAAATTCCTGGTTTCCCAAAGGCATTTTTATCTTCTATCACAGCCCTGATGTGGCCTCTCTACAAACCCCCATTCATGTGATCATTAAAATATGTAAATGCAGCTGCTGGCATCACTCCACCAATGTGAATGAGGCCAGCACCTCCAGGTTACCTCTCCCCTACTCAGCTGTACCTCAGCCCTGAAACGCCAGGTATAGGTGACTGGGGTTTCTGAAATGTCATTTCTGTGTCTACTTATTTTTTCCAATGCGTATTTATGTATCAGAAAACCATTTTTAGGCCAGGGATGCCTATGAGTTTAAGGGGCGGTGTCCACCCTAGAGCAATCTGTAAATGAGACCTGCGAGTGTACGTGTGATTGTTTTGCTCTTCCCTCCTCTTAGTTGCAGAGGACAGTGGATGATTATACACTTTAAAAAGTGTATTATATCGCTTAGATTTTGGAGATCATCTGTTATAGTAACCACCATCACCCTAACTAATAGAGACATTAATTCAGTGTTTATTGAACACCTACTATAAGAGAAGAGTTGTCCTGAGTACTGGGACTCCAACCACGAACAAGACAGAGGAAGGGCTTGCTCTCATGGCCCAGCCCAGTCTGTGCTGTACCCATAGACAGAGAGCCACAAGAGGGCAAGGCCACATTTTTATGCACCTTTATGTCCCTGATACCTAGCTTGGTGTCGAGCATCTGTAAGTGCTGAAAGCCGTTGTCGATGATGCCTTACCATTGATCAGAGGCTCCTGGGGAGGTGTGGGCTCCTGTCTTTTTTCCCAGTTAGGGGAGAAAGATGCCTTGCAAGCAAGTAGACTGTCTGAAATCAGCTTTATTTTTCATTGTCTCATAGAAAAGAGAACTTGAGCCTCTAATTGCTACTATCAGAGCCGGAGCACCTGCTGGTTCCAGCGGCTGCCTCCATTAGTGCGCCGCGTCTCTCTCCCCACTGCCAGGCTGGTAATCTGAAAGGGAAATGACTTCTGGTTGGGAGGTGGATGGGACTTATTGTTACTAACTGCTCACCGTGTCTGTCACTGTCTCACCTCTCCTTTTGAGGAGAGAAATCAATAGCGTTTTAAATGTCTTGCTAAGGAAGTGTTTATGAAGCAGATTCCCAAGAAGCTTCGCTTAGGGGCAGTGCTCAGGGATCAGGAACCGCCTGGAGCAGGAGAGTCGTCTGAGGCTGAGAGGCTTTACTGCCACCCATTCTTGCCTTACTGCTCGCCACAGTGATTGCCTCCGTGCAGGGCTCTTTGAGCTTGCCAAGTGAATTGGCATGCCCATAAATGAAGAGGGAATGGCAGTATTCATTCATTCATTCACCCATCCATTCACTCCACAATATACTTTCTGAGCGCTGTATTGAGTACTGGGCAGCCCATCCTTGCCCTCAAAGAGCTCATGACAGAGGGAAGAGAGAAAAACAGATTGTGATAGCTGTGTGATATGTGACATAGTGGAGGGAGAGCTTCGGGAGCTCAGAGAAGGAATCTGGGGGTGAGAGATCGGATAGTCAGAGAGGGCTTTCTGTGTGGGAGAAGTGGATCTTCAGATTTCCCGCTGCTGACTACTCCTTACTCACAAACTATTTCTCCAGAGCTGTGTATTGTGGTAAAAGTAATTGACTGGAGCATGGGCAAGGGGAGAAACCTAGGGCTGTATGAGCAGCCCCCGCTCAGGGTTACGTGATGGATAAGGTTAATTAGAAATAATGTGGCAGTGCTGGTGCCCAGTGGGTGTTAGCACCCTTCCCTTCACTCCCAAACCTCCCTGGCCTTTTCTGCTGCCAAGGGTGTACCGTTTTCTTTGTAAACCCAGCCTTCTTTCCCAGCTTCCCTAGGGCAGTTCTCATGGTGCCTTTCTCTTTTTACCAGGCTCTTTACTCTCACCCTGTAACCGGCTCCATGAGGGCAACTCCCCACCTGACTTGTTCCCTAGTCACTCCTTAGCACAGAGCATCGTTGGACACATAGAAGTGGTGCAAGCAGAGAGAAAATGCAATCCTGCTCCCATATCTTGGTGGTTGGTCTCTGTTTCCCAAACATTTCTCAACCCCCTTGTTTGACTTCGCCAAGAGGGAAGGTGAATTGGGTGGTCCCCTTGGCACAGTGAGGTGAGGTGTTGCCAGAGGAGACAACTCCACTTTGGCTTAGGCATGGTCCCTGCAAGCCTGGTTAAGATTCATTCATGTGACAAGGGAGGATGTGGGCACCTGGTGACCTCGGGACCATGCTTACCTCCTCTCAAGTCACAAACACTGGAAATTCCACCAATGGGACATAAAAAAGACAGGCTAGCCTTCAGAGGTGTCAGCAGGAGTGCCCAAGGCAGAGGCCCCAGGTGAGCACTCCCTTGGTTGTGGATTGCCAGCTCCCTCCAGGCTTGCTGTCCCTTCTCCCCATCTACCCTTTTCTTCTGGAAAAGCAGCCACCTCAAAGAGAGGTCCCTGTGACTGTGCCTTATACACAGGAGTCTATGCTTGGAAGTGGCCTCCTGAAGGTGGAAGATCCTGTATCTTCCCAGGGGCCCTCTGATTCAGACTGACAGCTGCAGCTGCCTGAGAGAGCCTAGTGGGTGACAGGCACAGTGCTGGTCCTGACGCAGCAGTGCTGCTAGGCATGCTTCTTCCTCCCTCCCTCTTTTCCTTTCTCCTTCGGGCAGAGGGACAGAGAAAAAGTCACAGCACAGACACCTGCAGAAAGAGCACTGATTTGGCCTCATTTAAATTCAGGTGCTATCTTGTGGCAGTCTTGTGCACACCAGGCTCAGGGCCTGAGGAGCTGCTTGTGGTCTCCCTCGCAGGGAAGAAGGTATGTCTATGGAAAGACGAAAGCAGGGCAACCCCAGCAGCTGAATCCATTCTGGAGGCAGCAATTGCTCTCCCCCCGTCCCCCTCCTGTGGCTGTGGAATACCCCTTTGTACTATCTGATTTTCCTGTACTGAGCCTGCCTCTCAAGCAAGCTTGTCAGCTAGAGAAGATGACTGCCTATTGTCCGTGCCGTCCGTGTTCATCGGCCATACAGGCCCTGTCCCTGATGCTACATCTGCAGTGCTCTTTTTCAACTCTTGATTTGTAATCACCTGTGGTTCCTCATGGGATCGAATGTTTCCTTAACTACAGCATAATAGTTAGCTCTAGAGTCCTGTAAACCTAGGTTTCATGCCCAGTTTTGTTACATCCCAGCTTTGTGAGTGGACAAATCATTTAGCCTCACTGAGCCTCGGTTCTCTCAGCTGTAAACTGATTATAAAGATAAGACATAGCCCATAGGAGTGTGACAAAACCATGAAATGATACCTACCTGTTGCCATTGAGTTGACTCCAACTCATAGTTACCCTATAGCGCCCTATAGGACAGAGTAGAACTGCCCTATAGGGTTTCCAAGGAGCAGCTGGTGGGTTTGAACTGCCGATGTTTTGGTTAGCAGCCGAGCTCTTAACTGCTGTGCCACCAGGGCTCCGAGATGTTACCTATAAGGTATTAAATATGGGGTTTGGAATATAGTAAGTGCTCAACAGTGTCATTGGCCATCATCGTCCCTATCATTCATTACTAATGACATCCTCACCGCCAACAGCTGCCTGTAGGGATTTACAACCCCACCCTGGAGAGCTCCACCTCTTGGCTCACTTAAGGGGTATTAAGAGGATTTACATGAGATGGTCTTTGTGAAGTGCTTATGCAGGCTTTGGTGCCTTGTAAGCACTCAGTGAACTAGAGATATTACTCCTCTGCCCTGTACAAACTATCACAGGACTCTCCACACTGAATTGGAAAGCCTTGTTTTCATTTGTCTCCTACCCTAGGCTGAGAGCTCTGTGAGGGTGGGGGCCAGCTCATTCTCCACATGTCACTGCCCCCACGATGGGCCCTGGCATTTAGGAAGTGGGTGCTCAGCTAATGCCTGCTGAAGAACCCTTATTCTCACAGGTCCCTTCCAACCCTTCACAGTTCACTGTGTAGAATATACGTGCTGCATCCCTGTTCTCACTATGCACTCCTTTTTGATCCTTATTAGACTCGACCTCCAAACTTTCGGTTAGCA
Source organism: Trichechus manatus latirostris (assembly GCF_000243295.1). NCBI lineage: Eukaryota > Metazoa > Chordata > Mammalia > Sirenia > Trichechidae > Trichechus > Trichechus manatus. Next base: position 1,046,219 of record NW_004444063.1, read on the forward strand.
GCCAAGCGTGTTAACTGTTTGCATTACCCAGGTACTCCTACCCTTTAAAAATATGGTCTGTTCATTCCTGATAGTTCTACAGTGGAGGCTGCAAGTGTTTTGTGTTTATTAAGGAGAATGCTTTAAAATGGAATCACTTTGAAATGAGACTCAAAACACAGCCTATCTTGTTGTAATTATGCCATGTATAATTTACAAGGAAGAATGTGCTTTCATGATTCTGGGGAAAATGCTTACAAAACAAAACTCTTCATTATTGTACGTATTATAATTTTTAAAAAATGATTTGGGAAGAATTAGAATTAAAGATATATGGTAACTGCTAGGTTTTCCCATTGGGGAATATGTACAGCTAGAGATACGGCATAATTACATTTGCTTTTTTCTTTCTTCTAAACTTATATTAAGGAAGCAAGGCTCAGTTGGGTTGTGCTGGCCCCAGGAAGTTCAGCATAAGATCTGATGGATTTTGGAAATTGACACTGATTAAGGGCATATCCAGCTTTGGTGTAATGAAAAGAATTCTGTTCTCAAAGTCAGGGTACCTGGTGTGAGACCTGGCATTTAGTGAGTGTGAAGCATTGAATAAATCCTTCCTTCTCTCTCCAAATCAGGGGTAGTGTGGGGAATAAAAGAAGAATTAGGGAATGGTATGAAATTCCACACAACTGTGAGAGGTTGTTGTTGGTTTTATTTGTGAGACTGTGATATTTATAAAATAAAACTGTAAAATGATACATACTAGTTTTTGAACATTGGGGAACTAGAGAAGAGAAATATGGAAAGAATATAGACATGTATGAAGTTTTTTAACAAAACTGTAATAATTCTCTAGGTAGTGCTTTGAAATCTGCTTTTTTTCACTTAAAGGTATAGCAGACTTGCCCCATAGCTTTAAATATTTTTGAGAAATTGATTTTTGATAGCAGCATATCATTCTCTCATATGCTGTGTTTAACCAGTCCCTAGATTTAAGTTGTATGCAATTCTTTGGCTATTCTAAACAATGTATAATAAACATCATTGTACATGTTTTCATATACATCTATGATAGGATAAATGGTTGAAAGTGAAATTACTATGTCAAAATATAAATGATTGTAGGTCCTTTGAGCCATACTGTCAATTTATTTGCAAAAAATTATTGTACCAGCTTATACTCTCACATATTAGTCATTTGCTAACATCCTTTCCAATTCTGAATATTATTTTAAAAGATATGTTGTTTTTGTTTTTATTTTTGTTTTTTACATTTCCTATTTGCTAGACCCTCAAAAAATCAATTCTTATTTTAATTTGAGGTTCTAGTGAGGTTGAAGTTTTTTTTTTAATCTGGCCATCTGTAGTTCTTTTGAAAATTGCCTGTTTGTGTCCTTCGTCATTAGAGGACATGTTGAACATCTTTGCTCCTGCACTGAACTGCTGAAGCATAGTCACTGATGGTTCATTAAGCTGTGTCGAGTCATCTTGGATCAGATCCTTAAACTGGCCATTTGTCCAAAAATAAATGTTTGTTGAATAAATGCTAAATGAATCATAATGCAGTGGTTGGATGTCAGTAGTGCCAAGAGCTAATGGCTGTTGTCATCAGGAGGGGTAGGACATTACTTCATCTATTTGCTCATTCATCCATCATTCTACCCAGTCTATGTTTTACATGTGCCAAGCTGTGTATTAGGCATTAGCTCCTGCTCTCAAGAATTGTAGTCTAAAGGAGAGGAGTTTACAATACAATGTGCTAACTCATTAAAGGAAAGGTACTTGTACCTTCAAACACAAGTCCATCTTGAAGAGAGTGCCTTTTTGACCCATAGAAAATAAACATGGTTTTCCAGCTCACCTTCTTTCTGAGCATGTCCCTTCTCTTCTTGCATGCTTCCTTTAGGAGGCAAATTTCAGCACCAAACAGGTCAAATTCACCTTGTAGAAAACAAAACCAAACCTTCTCTAGGACCTTTTCTAAAAGCTGATGAATTTGTCCTCCACTTCCCATGGAGAGTGATGTCTGACCTCTCTGCCAAACCAAGTTTGAAAATCTCTGCTTAAGTCAGATGGCAAAGACTTTAGAGCCAGGCAGACCCAGGGCCTAATCCCAGCTCTTCCACTTAGAAAATCTTGGGCAAGTTATTTATCTTCTCTAGGTCTCAGCTCCTTAATATTCAGAATGGTGGAATAAAAATCACCTCACAAGGGTTGTTTTAAGAATCAGTAGAAATGATGGTTTAAAGCATCTAGTACAGAGTGATACTGGTTAAGAGCTCAGCTGCTGTCATGGATTGAATTTTGTCCCCCCAAAATGTGTGTGAACTTGGCTGGGCCATGACTCCCAGTATTGTGTGATTGTCCACCATTTTGTCATCTGATGTGATTTTCCTATATGTTGTAAATCCTATCTCTATGATATTAATGAGGTGAGATTAGCGGCAGTTATGTTAATGAGGCAGGATTCAATCTAAAAGATTAGGTTGTGTCTTAAGTCAATCTCTTTTGAGATATAAAAGAGAGAAACGAGCAGAGAGACATGGGGACCTCATACCACCAAGAAAGCAGTGCCAAGAGCAGAGGACCCTCTTTGGACCCAGAGTTCCTGTACTGAGAAGCTCCTAGACCAGGGGAAGACTGATGACAAGGATCTTCTCCCAGAACCAACAGAGAGAAAAAGCCTTCCCCTGGAACTGGCACCCTGAATTCAGACTTTTAGCCTCCTAGACTGTGAGAGAATAAATTTCTCTTTGTTAAAGCCATCTACTTGTGGTATTTCTGTTATAGCAACACTAGATGATGAAGACAGCCAGTAACTAAAATGTCAGCAGTTCATATCCACCAGCTACTCCTTGGAAACCCTTTGGGGCAGTTCTACTCTGTCCTATAGGGTCACTATGAGTTGGATTTGACAAGACTGCAATGGGTTAGGTTTTGGTTTTGTCATTATTAATATTAAAGTAATATAGGTTTAGGAGTCCCGGGGTTGAGCAAATGGTTAAGTGCTTGGATACTAACCAAAAGACTGGTAGTTTGAATCCACCCAGAGATGCCTTGGAAAAAAAGCCTGGTGATCTACTTCTGAAAGATCATAGCCATTGAAGACCCTGTGGAGCACAGTTAGCCTCTGAAACACATGGGGTCACTATAAGTTGGAATAGAATCCATGGTAACTGTTTTGGTTTTTTTGGTTTAATGTAGATTTATTATTAAAGGAGCCTGCCTACACTTAAAAGATCATGCAAAGTGGCTTTTACTTCAACAAATTTGCCACAGTTTGAATCTGGGTCTTAGCTTTGCAGATGTGAAACTTGATTTTCTTTTCACAGACTTAGTGGCTCAGTCTCTCAGGGATGAGATCACATTAACTGAGCTCTCAGGCAACTGTTGTATAAACCAGATACAAGATGGCTTATCAAATATGGGCAGTTGTCAATTGATGGAGACTCATATCATAAGTCAGCTCTTCTCTCCCTGTAGATGAGCTCTGTGAGTGCCAAATTAATAACTAGTGTTTGTTAGGTGATCAGGGTTTTGGAGTAAGAGGCCTTTGTTGATCTTAAGAAGTCTCCCACCCCTTTGCCCCCAGCTAAGATAGCTCGACGACCTGTTCTTTTTGTAAAATTAATCTTGCTTAGACGACCATCTGTGGACTGAGCTCCCATCTCCTTCAGGAGTGCTTTGATGGACACCGCCAGTATTTTCCTCTCAAGCTCTCATTTTCTTCTTGGTTCTACAGTGACCACTTCCTTTTCTGATTGACACATTGTCCAGTGTGTCAATGTCTTTAAACAGGTTAGTAGTTACCACTAAGTCTTTCTCTCATCCTGGAGTCAAGTTTCCATAAGAGATTTTGCATGTGTCCATTTGAGTATCGATTCTGTCACTCACCTCTCTGAGATCAGCTTCATTTCTAGAGTGCTGTTGAGTGGGTGGGTGAGAGGTACATCCTTCACTGCTCCCTCTACTTCATGAGCCATCTGCAACCTTTCTACCTTAAGAAATAGTATGGGATGATGATGGGCAAGGCAACATCCCCACCAACGCGTACATTGTGTCTTAGCATCCCTAGGGAATCTGGAGCAACCTAAAGAGCATCTTGCTGTTCAAGGGGGCCTCTAACATGTTTGTGAACACACTTAAAGCTACCGGCCCATTGTCACCATACTGGATGGAAGTTTTACCAGTGCATATTCTCTGCTACATCCTGTATTTTGTCATTGAGAGTCAGCAAGTGGTACTGATACGAATTACATTTCCTCTGGGACATAGCACTTTGCCCACTGAGAGTCTGTCCAAGATTATTTTTCTACTCTGTCTCACATGGCTGGAGAACATGTGTACTCACAGTGTAATTGCCACTTATTCAGCCCTTCACCTCTGTTCCTGGGAAAGTAGCTTGTGTCCCACAGAGGGGATTCAGAACTCCAAGGTGGGTACAAAGGTCCTCTGACAATTGGACCCTGGGATGTGTCAGAGTCTCCCTGATTTAAGAAAAGGGCAAAGGACATGTAGGTACCCCAAGACAGAAAACCCCCACCCCCTCAACCATAACATTTCTGGAAGGAAGTGGGAGAGGTTTGCTTCCTGAAAGCTGGAGACATGAGTTTCAGGGTAATAAGTTTATTCTGACCACAGAACTTCACAGACATTCATTTTTCCCCATTGGCCACCTTGTGGCCCACCCCATTTTCCTTACCAGTTCTTTGCCAAGCTGACTTATCAACAGGGTAGCCACAGGTCTCCGCTGAGGTTTAGCTCCCTGGATGATCATGTGGTAAGTGATGATGAGCTGCACAAATTGGACGGTGCGTATTTGGTGCAGGAGGGAAAACCACAGGCAGATAGGCTGCTAAAGAGCTAATCTGGCTTCAGTAGAGGTTGATGGAAGAAGTATGCCATGCTTGGACAGACCCATTCTGTTAAAATACCCTTTTACTACTAGCTGTATATGACTATTGGATTTCTTATGGTTATTGAAATTAATTAAAATTAAATAAAACTGAAAGTTCAGTTTCTTGGTCACACTCACCACATTTCAAGTGCTCAATAATCACACATGGCTAATGGCTACCATACTAGATAGTGAAAATATAGACCACTTCCATCATCACAGAAAGTTCTATTGGACGGCACTGCTCTCAAGAGTGATTATTAGTGGGGGCGGGGCCCAGACGGTGGAGTAGCCAGAGGCTTCCGGTGGTCCGTCTTACAACAAAGACCCAAAAAAACAAGTGAATTGATAGTATGTAACAATCTAGGAGCCCTGAACATCAAAGACAAAGTTGAGGAGTTGGATTTAGTGGCAGAGGGAGGGAGAGACAGTTCAGAAGCAGTGAGGAGTTGCCAGATATGACCCAGTGGGAGCTGGCGCCCTACAGGCCAGTTCAGCTGGCATGCACAGTGAGGCAAGGAGTGGCATTTGGGACATGTTTTCCACATCGGGAGAGACCAAACTGCAGAGAGTTGGCTCAGGCCTCCAGAGCCAGTGAAAAGCAGCGCTCAATCGGCAAAAAATAAGTACATGTGTTTAACCTACCGCACAGGTCAAAAAGCACCCGGTTTGGGAAGAACTCTCTCCTATTTACCTGTTCCATCCCCACTCTGCACCCTGTCCTGGGCAGGCTTCAGCAATTGCTGCCTCCCCTGGGCCAGAAGTGGGAAGCTTCATGCACCCTGAGCCATTCTCCGGGCGTTGGAGAAGGAACAAATTAACAAACAGGAAAAAGTAATCTGACAGCTCGCCTAAGCCAGAAACTCAGGGCAGGCACAGCTCCTTTGCCTAGGCAGAGGCATAAGGGGTCCATGGACTTTGAATGCCTTTCACCCCTGCATAGACCGGTGTGGGCCCATTTCAACAGTGTAGGCCCTCATTACCACAGTACAACAGGGTATATACCTGAAGCCTAACTTCACTGTATCACCTAGATGGTGGAGTGGCAGGTTCGTGACATTTGATACCGCACTGCCCATTAAGCAGGGTCCTCACCTACCCACATCAGGTGCCTGAGGACTAGTGGCTGTACCCATGCCACCTAGCCACCTGTGACAGGGTGCAAGAATAAGTGGTGCTTCCCAGTCCTTACAGCCAACAGCATTGGGTGCCCATACTCTGGCTGCAAAGCCAAACCACCTACGCACACTAGGGAACAGGGACACGCTTTCCTCACAGACACTCGGGGCAGCAGTCAGTCCCCTGCCTTGCTCAGTGCGTGACCCCCTACTGCAGCCAGATACCTGTGCCTACTCCAATCACCCCTGCCTGTCTACCTACTTCATGACTGACCATCTGGACACTTGAGCTGAATCCATACAAGAAAAGTAAAGGGACTTCTGGGATCACATACCTAGTAATAGATCTAACCACCTGGTGACAGGACGTTAGAGCTTCAAAGGTGCTGATAAACAAACTAGGTCACACGACCAGCCTATTTGGGCATATCAAAGAAGCTAGGACACAGTAAGCAAACATAAAATAAATAAATAACTTACCAATGGCTCAGAGACAACAGTCAGTATCAAATCACATAAAGAGACAGACCGTGATGGCTTCAGCAAGCTCCCAAAACAAAGAATCAAGAAATTTTCCAGAGGAAGAGAACTTGGAGTTAACAGAGGTAGAATACAAAAGAGAACTCTTCAAGATATCAGGAAGGAGATCAGGCAAAAAACAGAACGAGCCAAGGAACATGCAGACAAAGCAATAGAGGAACTTAAGAAGATTATAGAGGAGCACAGTGACAAATTTAACTGACTGCAAGAATCCATAGACAGCAAACAGAAATCCAGATGATTAACAATAAAATTTCAGAATTAGACAACTCAATAGAAAGTCATAGGAGCAGAATTGAGGCAATGGAAGTCAGAATTAGTGAG
>NW_004444063.1:1053176-1056094 GCF_000243295.1 Trichechus manatus latirostris
CAAGTGGGATTTGTATCAGGTATGCAAGGATAGTTCAGCATTAGAGAAAACAATCAGTGTAATCCATCATATAAAAACAAAAGACAAGAACCACATGAACTTATCAATTGATGCAGAAAGGGCATTTGACAAAGTCCAACAACCATTCATGATAAAAACTCTCAGCAAAATAGGAACAGAAGGGAAATTCCTCAACATAATAAAGGACATTTATACACAGCCAACAACCAACATCATCCTAAATGGAGAGACTTTGAAAGCATTCCCCTTGAAAATAGGAACAAGACAAGGATGCCCTTTATCACCACTCTTATTCAGCACTGTGCTGGAGGTCCTAGCCAGAGCAGTTAGGCTAGAAAAATAAATAAAGGGCATCCAAACTGGTAAGGAAGAAGTAAAAGTATGTCTATTGGCAGATGATATGATTTTATACACAGAAAACCCCAAAGAAACCACAAGAAAACTACTGGAACTAATAGAAGATTTCAGCCAAGTATCAGGATATAAGATAAACATACAAAAATCAGTTGGATTCCTTTACACCAACAAACAGAACTTCGAAGAGGAAATCACCAAATCAATACCATTTACAACAGAAGATGAAATACTTAGGAATGAATCTAACCAGAGACGTAAAAGACCTATACAAAGAAAACTACAAGACACTACTGCAAGAAACCAAAGGAGACCTACATAAGTGGAAAAAACATACCTTGCTCTTGGATATGAAGACTCAACATTGTGATAATGTCTATTCTACCCAAAGCGTTCTACAGATACGATGCAATCCTGATCCAAATTCCAATGACATTTTTTAATGAGATGGAGAAACAAATCACCAACTTCATATGGAAAGGGAAGAAGCCCTGAATAAATAAAGCATTATTCAAGAAGAAGAACAAAGTGGGAGGCCTCACACTACCTGATTTTATAACATATTATACTGCCACATTAGTCAAAACAGCTTGGTACTGGTACAACAGATACATAGACCAGTGGAACAGAATTGAGAATCCAGATGTAAATTCATCCACCTGTGAGAAGCTGATATTTGACAAAGACCCAAAGTCCATTAAATGGGGGAAAAGACAGTCTCTTTAACAAATGGTGCTGGTATAACTGGGTATCCATCTGCAAAAAACCGAAACAAGACCCATACCTCACACAATGCACAAAAACTAACTCAAAATGGATCAAAGACCTAAATATAAAATCTAAAATGATAAAGATCATGGAAGAAAAAATAGGGACAATGCTAGGAGGCCTAATACATGGCATAAACAGAATACAAAACATTACTAACAATGCATAAACAACAGAAGATAAACTAGATAACTGGGAGCTCCTAAAAATCAAACACTCTCATCAAAAGACTTCATCAAAAGAGGAAAAATACAATGTACAGACTGGTAAAAAATTTTTGACTATGACAATCCGATCAGTGTCTAATCTCTAAAATCTACAAGATACTATAAAACCTCAACAACAAAAAGATAAGTAACCCAATTAAAAAATGGGCAAACGATATGAACAGGCACTTCACCAAAGAAGACATTCATGTGGCTAACAGATACATGAGGAGATGCTCATAGTCATTAGCCATTAGAGAAATGCAAATCAAAACTACAATGAGATACCATTTCACCCAACAAGGCTAGCATTAATCAAAAAACACAAAATAATAAATGTTGGAGAGGCTATGGAGAGACTGGAACACTTATACACTACTGGTGGGAATGTAAAATGGTACAACCACTTTGGAAATCAATTTGGCGCTTCCTTAAAAAGCTAGAAATAGAAGTGCCATATGACCCAGCAATCCCACTCCTTCTAATATATCCTAGAGAAATAAGAGCCATCACACAAATAGATACATGCACACCCATGTTCATTGCAACACTGTTCACAATAGCAAAAAGATGGAAACACCTAGGTGCCCATCCACGGATGAATGGATAAACAAATTATGGTATCTTCACACAATGGAATACTATGCAACGATAAAGAACAATGATGAATCCGCGAAACATCTCATAACATGGATGAATCTGGAAGGCATTATGCTGAGTGAAATTAGTCACAAAAGGACAAATATTGTATGAGACCACTATTATAAGAACTCAAGAAATGGTTTATACAGAAAAGCAAACATTCTTTATTGGTTACGAGGGTGGGGAGTGAGTGAGATGGGTGTTCACTAACTAGATAAACCAGTTGCTGTCAAGTTGATTCTGACTCATAGCGCAACCCTATAGGATAGAGTAGAGCTGCCCCATAGAGTTTCCAAGGAGGGCCTGGTGGATTTGAACTACTGACCTTTTGGTTAGCAGCTGTAGCACTTAACCACTGCACTACCAGTTTTTCCAACTGGATAGTAGATAAGAATTAACTTAGGTGAAGTGAAGGACAACACACAATACAGGGTAAGTCAGAACAACTGTACTAAACCAAAAGCTAAGAAGTTTCCTGAATACAATCAAACACTTTGAGGGACAGATTAGCAGGGGTGAGGATCTGGAGACCATGGTTTCAGGGGACATCCAGGTTAACTGGCATAACAAATTTATTAAGAAAATGTTCTTCATCTCACTTTAGTGAGTGGCGTCTGGGGTCTTAAAAGCCAGCGAGTGGACATCTAAGATACATCAATTGGTCCCAACCCCCCTGGAGCAAAGGAGAATGAAGAACACCAAAGACACAAGGAAAATACTAGCCCAAGAGACAGAAAGGGCCACATAACTGGACTCCATTAGCCTGAGACCAGAAGAACTAGATGGTGCCCGGCTACCACCAATGACCGCCCTGACAGGGAACACAACAGAGAGTCTCTGACAGAGCAGGAGAAAAGTGGGGTGCAGAACTCAAATTCTAGTAAAAAGACCAGACTTAATGGTCTGACTGAGACTGGAGGGACCCTG
>NW_004444063.1:1056194-1058573 GCF_000243295.1 Trichechus manatus latirostris
ACTTCCCTGATATCATGAAAGATGAGAAGATATCTATCCAAGATGCTCATCAAACCCCCCCACACAAGGTAGATTCCAAAAGAAAGTCACTAAGACATATTATGATCAAACTTGCCAAAACCAAAGATAAAGAGAGAATTTTAAGAGTGCCTACGGATAAACGATAAGTCATCTACAAAGGAGAGTCAATAAGACTAATCTTGGACTACTCAGCAAAAACCATGCAGACAAGAAGGCAATGGGATGACATATACAAAGCCTTGAAGGAGAAACATTGCCAGCCAAGAATTCTATATCCAGCAAAACTGTCTCTCAAATATGATGGTGAAATTAGGGCATTTCCAGATAAACAGAGGTTTAGGGAATTTTCAAAAAACCAAAATTACAAGAAATACTAAAGGGAATCCTCCAGTTAGAAAATCAGTAATATCAGGTAACAACCCAAGACTAGAACACAGGACAGAGCAACCAGCTATCAACCCAGATAGGGAAGTCACAAAAATAAATCAAAGTTAAAACACTGAAAATAGGGAAACAGAGATGTCAATATGTAAAAGATGACAACATTAAAACAAAAAAGAGGGGCTAAAAAACATAGTTATACATTTTCATATGGAGAGGAAGTCAAGGTGCTATAAAAAACTAAAAGATTGGTTTAAACTTAGAAAAATAGTGGGAAATAGTAAGGTACCCACAAAGGAAACTAACAATCCTACACATCAAAATAAAAACCAAGAAAAATGTAAAGAGTTGGCAAATACAAAATCAACAACAATGAAAAAGATGAAAATAAAATACATAAATAAAAAGGACTCAGCACAGAAAATTAAGTGGAACAAAGAACTGTCCACAACACACAAAAAAAGAAATCAAAATAACAGCACTAAATTTCAACCTGTCAATAATTACGCTGAATGTAAATGGACTAAATGCACCAATAAAGAAACAGAGAGTGGCAGAATGGATAAAAATAACATGATCTGTCTGTATGCTGCCTACACGAGATACACTTTAGACTTAAAGACACAAACAAATGAAAACTCAAAGGATGGAAGAATATATATCAAGCAAACAACACTCAAAAAGGAGCAGGAGTAGCAATATTAATCTCTGACAAAATAGACTTTAAAGTAAAATCCACCACAAAGCGTAAAGAAGGACACTGTATAATGATTAAGGAGTCAATACACCAAGAGGACATAACCATAATATATATTTACCCACTCAACGTCGGGGCTCCAAAATACATGAAACAAACTCTAACAGCATTGGAAAGAGAGATAGACAGGTCCACAATAATAGTAGGAGACTTCAACACACCACTTCCAATGAAGGACAGAACATCCAGAAAGAAGCTCAGTAAAGATATGGAAGGTATAAATGCCATAATCAACCAACTTGATCTCACAGACATATACCGAACCCTCCACCCAACAGCAGCCAAGTATGCCTTCTTTTCCAACGCACATGGAACATTCTCCAGAATAGATCACATATTACGCTATAGAGCAAGCCTTAACACAATCCAAAGCATTGAAATATTACAAAGTATCTCTTCTGACCATAAAGCCATAAAAGTGGAAAACAGTAACAGAAAAAGCAAGGAAAAAAATCGAACACATGGAAACTGAACAACACCTTGCTCAAAAAATACTGGGTTATAGAAGAAATTAAGGATGGAATAAAGAAAATTGCGATATCAAATGAAAATGAAAACACATCCTACCAGAACCTTTGGGACACAATAAAAGCAGTGCTCAGAGGTCAATTTATAGCAATAAATGCACACATCCAAAAAGAAGAAAGAGCCATAATCAAAACATTAACCCTACAACTGGAACAAGTAGAAAGAGAGCAGCAAAAGAAGCCCCCAGGCGCCAGAAGAAAGGAAATAATAAGAATTAGAGCAGAAGTAAATAAAATAGAGAATAGAAAAACAATTGAGAGTTAACAAGACCAAAAGCTGGTTCTTTGAAAAGATCAACAGAATCGATAAACCATTGGCCAAACTGACAAAAGAAAAATGGAATAGGAAGCAAATAACCCGTATAAGAAATGAGATGGGTGATATCACAACAGACCCAACTGAAAGTAAAAGAATCATAACAGAATACTATGAAAAATTGTACTCTGACAAATTTGAAAACCTAGACGAAATAGAAAAATGTCTAGAAACTCACTACCTACCTAAACTAACAAAAACAGAGGTAAAACAGCTAAATAAACCTATAACAAATAAGAGATTGGAAAGATAATTTAAAAACTCCCAACAAAAAAAAAAAGTCCTGGCCCTGAAGGTTTCACTAGAGAATTCTACCAAACTTTCAGAGAAGAGTTAACACTACTACTACTAAATGTATTTCAGAGCATAGAAAAGGA
>NW_004444063.1:1058673-1099091 GCF_000243295.1 Trichechus manatus latirostris
AGTAAAAAGACCAGACTTAATGGTCTGACTGAGACTGGAGGGACCCTGGAAGACACGGCCTCCAGACTCTCTGTTACCTCAGAACTGAAACTATTCCCGAAGCCTACTCTTCAAAGATTAGACCGGACTATTGGACATTAAATGATACTTGTGAATAGTGTGCTTTCTGGGGTATCTCCAGTCTCAGACCATTAAGTCTGGTCTTCATACTAGAATTTGAGTTCTGCACCCCATCTTTCTGCTGCTCCATCAGAGACTACCCTGCCTAGCTTTTTAGTTCTATTTTTCTTACAAGTGGCCCTCTATATGGGGACTAATAGACACAACAGAAGATTCTTTTTCACAAATAAAGTGTCCAGACTGTAGAGTAGTAGTGGGGTAGATTGTTGTATTTCCACTGAATAGGTCATTGGTCTTGCAAAATTCTATCATGCGATCTCTGGCATCATTTCTATTACCAAGGCCATGTTTTCCAACTACTGATCCTTCGTTTCCACCTTTTTCATTCCAATCACCAGTAATTACCAATGCATCTTGATTGCATGTTTGATTAATTTCAGACTGCAGAAGTTGGTAGAAATCTTCCATTTCTTCATTTTTGGCATTAGTGGTTGGTGTGTAAATTTGAATAATAGTCACATTAACTGGACTTCCTTGTAGGCATATGGATATTATTCTATCACCGACAGCATTGTACTTTACGATAGATCTTGAAATGTTCTTTTTGACAATGAATACACCACTGTTCTCTTCAATTTGTCATTCTTGGCATAGTGACTGTATGATTGTCTGATTCAAAATGGCCAATACCAGTCCATTTCAGCATCACTAACGCAAAATCCATTGCCGTTGAGTTGATTCCAGCTCATAGCAATCCTGTAGGACTGAGTAGACTGCCCCATAGGGTTTCCAAGGCTGTAGTATTTACAGAAGTGGACTGCCACATCTTTCTCCCAAGGAGCGGCTGGTGGGTTTGACCACTGACCTTTCAGTTAACAGCTAAGTGCTTCACCACTGTGCCATCAGGGCTTCTTAATGCCTAAGGTATTGATCTTCAAGTGTTCCACTTCATTTCTGACAACTTCCAGTTTTCAACAACATAAACAGTAACTATGCACGTGGATCTCACCAGATGCACAATACACAGGAATAAAATTGACTGCATCTGTGGAAAGAGACAATGAAGAAGCTCAATATCATCAGTCAGAACAAAGCTATGGGTCGACTGTGGAACAGACCATCAACTGCTCATATGCAAGTTCAAGTTGAAGCTGAAAAAAATTAAAACAAGTCCACGAGAGCCAGAGTACAAACTTGAGTATATCTCACCAAAATTTAGAGATCATCTCACAAATAGATTTGACACATTGAGCACTAATGACTGAAGACCAGATGAGTTGTGGGATAACATCAAGGATATCATATATGAAGAAGCAAAAGATCATTTAAAAGACAAGGAAAAAAAAAAAGATAAGACCAAAATAGATGTCAGAAGAGACCCTGAAACTTGCTCTTGAAGGTAGGTAGCTGAAGCAAAAGAATAAATGATGACCTAAAAGAGCTGAATAGAAGATTTCAAAGGGTGGCTCAGAAAGACAAAATGATGTATTATAATGAAATGTGCAAAGACCTGGAGTTAGAAAACCAAAAGGGAAGAACACGCTCAGCATTTCTCAAGCTGAAAGAACTGAAGAATAAATTCAAGCCTTGAGGTTCAGTATTGAAGGTTTCTGTGGTCAAAACACTGAATGATGGAGGAAGCATCAAAAGAAGATGGAAGGAATACATAGAATCACTGTACCAATGAGAATTGGTTGATGTTCGGCCATTTCAAGAGATAGCATATGATCAAGAACCAATGTTATTGAAAGAAGAAGTCCAAGCTACACTGAAGGCACTTGCAAAAAAAAAAAAAGTCTCCAGGAATTGACAAACTACCAATTGTGATGTTTCAACAAATGGATGCAACTCTGGAAGCGTCCACTCATCTATGCAGTGAAATTTGGAAGACATTTACCTGGTCAGCTAACTGGAAGAGAGCCATATTTGTGCCCATTCCAAAGAAAGGTGATCCAACTGAATGTGAAAATTACCGAATAATATCATTAATATCACACGCAAGTAAAATTTTGCTGAAGATAATTCAAAAAGGGTTGCATATTACATTGACAGGGAACTGCCAGAAGTTCAAGCCAGATTCAGAAGAGGACATGGAATGAAGGATATCATTACTGATGTCATATGGATCTGGCTGAAAGCCGAGGATACCAGAAAGATGTTTACTTGCATGTTACTGACCGTGCAAAGGCATTCTACTGTGTGGATCATAACAAATTATGAATAACATTATGAAGAATGGGAATTCCAGAACACTTAATTGTGCTCATATAGAACGCACACATAGACCACCAGGTAGTCCTTTGAACAGAACAAGGGTATACTGGGTGGTTTAAAATCAGGGAAGGTGTGCATCAGGGTTGTATCCTTTCACCATACTTGTTCAACCTGTATGCTGAGCATATAATCTGAGAAGCTGGCTATATGAAGAAAAATGCAAGATTGGAGGAAGACTAATTAACAGCCTGCAATATGCAGATGACACTACTTGCTTGCTGAAAGTAAAGAGGACTTGAAGCACTTACTGATGAAGATCGTAGACTACAGCCTGACAGTATGGATTGCAATCCAACATAAAACAAAAATCCTCACACTGGACCAGTAAGCAGCATCATGATAAAGAAAATATTGAAGTTGTCAAGGATTTTATTTTACTTGGATCCACAGTCAACACCCATGGAAGCAGCAGTCAAGAAATCAAACAGCTTACTGCATTGGACAAATGTGCTGCAAAAGCCCTCTTTAAAGTGTTAAAAAGCAAAGATGTCACTTTGAGGACTAAGGTGCACGTGACCCAAGCCATGGTATTTTCAGTCACCTCGTATGCGTGCAAAAGCTGGATAATGATAAGGAAGACCGAAGAATTGATGCCTCTGAATTACGGGGTTGGCAAAGAATATTGAATATACCATGGACTACCAGAAGAACGGAGCCCTAGTGGCACAGTGGTTATGAGTTCAGCTGCTAACCAAAAGGTTGGCATTTCAAATTCACCAGCTGCTCCTTGGAAACCCTGTGGGGCAGTTCTGTTCTGTCCTGTAGTGTGGCTATGAGTTGGAATTGATTCGATGGCAACAGGTTTTTGCCAGAAGAACGAACAAATCTGTCTTGGAAGAAGTACAACCAGAATGCTCCTTAGAAGCAAGGATGGCAAGACTTCATCTCATGTACTTTAGACATGTTATCAGGAAGGACTAGTCCCTGGAGAAGGATATCATGCTTGGTAAACTGGAGGGTCAGCGAAAAAGAGGAAGACCTTCAACGAGATAGATTGACACAGCGGCTGCAACAATGGGCTCAGATATAGCAATGTTTGTGAGGATGGCGCAGGACTGGGCAGTGTTTCATTCTGTTGTACATAGGGTCACTGTGAGTCAGAATCATCTGAATGGCATCTAACACCGCCACCAACAACAATGGGGTGGATAGCAGTAAGAAGGGCATTTTCTCTCGTGTTCTGCATTAATACCTTAAACATTGCTATGGGTCAAATGTTGGTGCTCCTTTTATTCCAAAGATCTGGTGAAATTTCGTTAATCACAATGAAGTTCTAGGATCCCAGCTTTAAATCAATGTTGTATTTAACAAGAAGTGAGCAGTGAATTATAACTTCTTCAGTAAACTGATGCAATTGAGGGCTTATGGAATTTATCTGTCTGACAGATCTGCAGCCGAACATGATTTTAATTACACTTGTCACCCTCGGCCGCACTCTCGCATTCTGTGCTAAACTTATCAGAGTAGCAGTACTCTGCACTGCAGGATTTTGCTGCTGAAAACCCACGGTTTGCTTTCTTGTCATTCGGGAAGCTGCGTGGCACTTGAATTTCAGAGAGAAGTTACCTTACTAATATAAAGCGACTTAATAGGAAGTACAAGCTGTTAAGTTGCATGTCTGACTGCAGAAATCTCCTGAAGACTTCCTGAAATAGTGAAGATCGCAAGGTTTAAATTAGCAAGGAACACTGTATTAATGCTTGCTAATTAGATTTCAGTTTCACCATGTAGCCTGCTATGGTTATGTGAATACGATAAGACCCTTATTTGCATTGTGCTGTAGAAGCACTTCCTGCTAACGATACTCAATGTATTTGAGGGGAGAATACCTCCGTGCAGAACCTGTACATAGACCAGGAGGCAGTCATTTGAACAGAACAAGGGGATACTGTGTGGTTTAAAATCAGGAAAGGTGTGCACCAAGATTGTATCATTTCACCATACTTACTCAGTCTGTATGCTGAGCAAATAATCCGAGAAGCTGGACAATATGAAGAAGAGTGTGGCATCAGGACTGGAGGAAGGCTCATTCACAAACTGCGATATGCAGATGACACAAACTTGCTTACTGAAAGTGAAGAAGACTTGAAGCACTTACTGACGAAGATCAAAGACTACAGCCTGACAGTATGGATTGCAATCCAGCATAAAACAAAAGTCCTCACAACTGGGCCAATAAACAACATCATGATAAACAGAGAAAGTGTTGAAGTTGTCAAGAATTTCATTTTACTTGGTTCCACAATCAACACCCATGGAAGCAGCAGTCAAGAAATCAAATGACGTATGCAATGGGAAATCTGCTGCAAAAGACCTCCTTAAAGGGCTAAAAAGCAAAGATGTCACTTTGAGGACTAAGGTGCCCCTGACCCAAGCCGTGGTATTTTCAATTGCCTCATATGCATGTAAAAGCTAGATAATGAATAAGGAACACCAAAAAAAAGAATTGGTGCCTTTGAATTATGGTGTTAGTGAAGAATCTTGGACTGCCAAAAGAACAAAAAATAATGCTCCTTAGAAGGGAGGATGTCAAGACTTTGTCTTAAGTACTTTGGACATGTTATCAGGAGGGACCATCCCCTGGAGAAGGACATCATTCTTGGTAAAGTAGAGGGTCAGCAAAAAAGAGGAAGACCCTCAATGAGATAGATTGACAACAGTGGCTGCAACAATGGGCTCAAACGTAGCAATGGTTGTGAAGATGTTGCAGGACTGGGCAATGTTTCGTTCTGTTGTACGTAGGGTCGCTATGAGTCAGAATCCACTCGATGGTAACTAACAACAACAACAAATCCCTTCAAAGAGCCAGATCAACTCTGTTCTCCTTCAGTTCTGTGACAACAGAAAGGGTGAAGGGACAGGGGATGAGTATCACTTAGGATGACAATGAATTGGCATTCTTTCTCCTGTGTTATAATTAGGGTATTGAATGTGTCTGGGCACTGCATTGCAGATGAAAGGATGACTTCCTCATTGTACCTTTCTCCATCTGTAGCACAATTTGATTCTTATTTTCTAAACTATTCTAGGCAGTGTCTGGTATGCGAGTCACACTTTAAATGTCAATTATTTTGGAGGACATGTTTTGTGTTGCCGACTTTTAAAGTACAGCAACAGTTAGCTAGTCACATCCTGACTTCAAATCTGTCCCTAGTAGTTGTCAAGGAATGACTACCGGATTTTCTTTTCAAGAGGTCACCACAGAGGCACACAGCCCCCTAGCCAAAATACACATCCTGCTCTCTGGTGAGTGAGTGGTTAGCAGTGAACCCGACCGTTTTGTAGTATTGATGTCTAGTTATTGCATTACCAAAATAAGCCACTTCCTTCCAACTTAGTGACCTAGTGTTCTCAGTGTTTACTATGTGCCAGTCAATATTTTAAACATGATATATGTTAATTCATTTAATTTAATCCTCATAATAACCCTATAAGGTACATAGTATTATTAATTCCATTTTTCACATGAAGAAGTCGAGGCATAGAGATATTATACAAGTTGCCCATGCTCACAAAGTTAGTAAGAGGCAGAGCTAAGATTTGAACTTAGGCAGTCAGGCTTCAGAGTATGTGCTCTTAAACACTACACTGTGCTTCTTTTCTTATTTGCTAGGCTTTGCTATTTGGGAACCATGACCATCTTTAAGAAATGGGAGAAAAAGAGAAATGTCTGAGAGAAAAGTTGAACTAAATGATCCTTCATATGAGAGTTGCAGACACAGCTGATGAGTTCCCAGTCAAGGAGCAGTGGAGAATTCTATCCTTGCCTTATAGAAGGATGGATGAGATCTGGAGGAGACTGGGAACCAGTCAGAATCTTTGCTTTTTAACACTTTAAAGAGGGCTTTTGCAGCAGCTCAGTAGCTACTGTTTATTATTTCCTGTATACCATATGGTTTTTGTGTGATATCATTTTCTATGCTTGAAAAAAGACTGAAAGATATAAGTTGATATTAATCTTCAATTTTTTACTTGGGGAAACTGCGGCTCACAGAGGTTAACTGGGTACATAGTTAGATAGTGGCAGGACTGCAATTCAAACCCTGGGTTTAGGACCTCAGTTTAATATTCTATATTATCTTTCCTCCACTTGTCTTCAGGTAGCTTAAAATCATAGTTTGTCCTGGTTGTTTATTGCTGCATAACAAACTGCTCTGAACTTGGTGGCATAAAATAACAACAATCATTTATTGTTATTACCTGTCATGGTTCTAGGGGTTGACTGGGCTCAGCTGGATGGTTCCCCTTTGAGTCTTTCATGTGGTTGCAAAGTCAGATGGTGGCTGGGGCTGGAGTCATCTTGAAGGCTTTCTCACTCATGCATTTGGCATTAATGCTGGCTATCAGCTGGCACCTCAGCTGGGGTTGTTGGCTGGAACACTTACATGTAGCCTCTCTTGGGCTTCCTGACAGCTTGACAGCTAAGTTCCAAAGGCAAGAATCCTGAGGGGAAAAAAAGAGAGAGGGAAAAAGGGATAGAGGCAGAAGAGATACAAGCAGATGCTCTTTCACCTAGACTCGAACCTGGACTCAGAAGTCACAGAGCATACTTTGTTGACTCCATACTCTGTTGGTCAACACAGTCACAAAGCTCTGTCCAAGTTCAAGAGAGGGACTATAGACCTCATTTTCTATGCAGGTTGTGCCAAGGACACGTTATAAGAAGAGCATGTTTTGGCCACCTTTGGAAAATACAATCAATCCACCACAAGGTTTTTTTCCAAGAAATATGTTTGTTTCCTTCTAGAGCTAAAGCTTCTGCATCATGGAAATATTTTTGTCAGCATAGATGTTTCTCTTTAAACTTACGGCACAAATGTTTCTCTTTAAATTTACTGTTGCTATCAGCTGTTTTCTCAGTGAGATATTTGGGTATTTAAAAAAAAATCAAGTATACATTTCAAGCAGTACCAATCAACTGAAAATATTTGTTCCTTCATCCCAAGCGAAGCATAAATAATTTAGACTAATTCCAGGAGTGTTGAATATAACCAGAATAATTTGTAGTATAACTACATCTCATTTTGGTGTTTTCTATTCACAGAGAGATGCTCCCTCATGGTTACCATATTGTAGTAAATTAAGTTAGAGCCAGACCTGCCTTAATGAATAAACATTTCTAACTAGTATATTTATGATTTTTAATTCACTATAATTATATTTATTTAATATAGAGTAGATAACCTGTTTTTATCTATGAAACATGTTTAAAGAATAAAGAGTAACAATACAAAGAACCACAGTGTATCTACCAGAAACATTAATAGGTCAGTGCCGTTAGCTTTGAAGTCATCCTGTGTCACTCCCTGACCCCAATACCTTTCCTTCCTACTTTGAGTAACCATTATCCTGATTTCTATGTTAATTGTTCCATTGATTTTCTTTATAGTTTGACACACATTTGAGTCACTTAATGATGTTTTATTGAGTTTTTCTTGTGTTATAAAACATATTAGTAATTGGAATCATACCATATATATTCTTTTACTCAATGGTATATTCCTGAAATTTATCCATGCTGTGGTATGTAGCTGGATTTCAATCACATCCACTGTTATATAGTGTTAAATTTATCAATAATCCACAATTTAATAATATATTCTATTGTTGATGGAGATTTCTTTTTCCCGTTTTTTTCTATTAGAAACAATGCTGATCTGAACATTTTTATACATGTCTCCAGGTATACATGTGTAAAAGTTTTTTCTAGGGCATATACCTGGGAATGAAATTGCTGAGGTATAATATATGCTAGCTTTCAACTTTACTAGAAATGCCAAATGGCGTTCTGCAGTGATGGCTGCATTTTACACTTAGATGTACTATCAGTATGTGGAAGTTCTGGTTATTTCACTTCCCCATCAACTTCCTGTTTTTAAATTTTTTTTTAAATGTTTGCTTACCTGATACATATGAAATGATATCTTATTGTGGTTTTCTTTGGCATTTATGAGCATCTTTTTTAAATATTTATTGGTCAGTCTGGTTTCCTCATTCATTAAGTTCCTGTTGTTGTTGCTTCTTGTTGTGTTGGGTTACCTTTTTCTAATTTATTCATAGAATATTTTTCTTCTATTCTGGATAGTAACTTTTTTTTCAGTTATCTGTGCTTCAAATATCCTCTTCTAATTTGTAAGATTTTTTTCTTTTTTACTCTCTTTATGGTATCTTTTAATACATAGAACTTACTAATTTTAGTATTATCCAATTTTTCAGCCTTTTCCTATTGTTTGCACTTTCAGGTCTTACTGAAAAAATCCTTCCCTGCCTTGACGTCATGAAGTTATTCTATTATTTTCTTCCAAATGCTTTATAACGTTTCCTTTGGTATTTAAGTTGACAATATATCTGGAATTGACTTTTGTATATTGCAAAGCCCACTAGGAGGTCTTTTAAGACTCAACTAAACATTTAGACTTGCAAGTCCATCTGGTTGTAGTCTACTCAGAAGGTATTGCAGAGCAACCAGAGCTCCACAGCAGGGCAGCGTCAGCCATTCCTCTCTGAAGGAGTTTTTACATCATTCCAGGCAGCATTTCACACAGTTGTTTAGGAGCTTTCATTGTTTGGCCCCCCAGATGATGGCTCAGGTACAAGGATACAAGGTCCATATTGGGAAGTCTTGGTCTGTCTTAAAACCTTCATGTCCTACATCAGCTGATATCTCTTATAACAACTCCATATAGACTAGCTTCTAGGGTCACCACAAGGACCATGCCAGTTATAAGCCATTACATGCAGAGGCCCAAAACTATGCATTCCTTTGAGTATTTATAGTTTTCTCAGTACAGATACAATTTACCAGTCAGGGATCATTTTTACCATAAGTATTTAGCCTAGCAAAATAGTTGAAATGCCATATGATTGGAATACCAGGGGAACAAAGCTAGCAAGTAGACCAAGGTCAGATTCTTAGGCATGAGGGTTTGTTAACACTTTATCCAGATATATCGTGTCACATATTAGTATATGTCCAATTTTGTGTGTTTTTTAATAACCATTTGCCCCAGAATCATTTATTGAAATGTCCAATTTCAATTGGACTTCATCTTTGTAATGTCTACAGTATCTGTATTGATAACCGTGTGTTCCTTCCTGACATTGGTTATTTGTGCCGTCTCCTTTTTTATTAGTCTTGCTGAAGAGTTAACACGTTCATTGGTATTTTCAAAGGGCAAACTTGGTATATTTTTAGAATACGTCCTTTATGTGCAATTGGGGTGAGTGAGTATGTATTTT
Source organism: Trichechus manatus latirostris (assembly GCF_000243295.1). Taxonomy (NCBI): domain Eukaryota; kingdom Metazoa; phylum Chordata; class Mammalia; order Sirenia; family Trichechidae; genus Trichechus; species Trichechus manatus. The sequence goes on from NW_004444063.1 coordinate 1,068,307, forward strand.
ATCTCCATCTGATGAAGCTTGTTATTTGTGTTGTTTGACTCTTGAAAGTTGTATTGATTCTTTGCTGCTTAATCTATTGTTTCATGAGGGATTTGTTAAAAAATCTCCCAGTTGACCCAGAGCAATCAACTTTGCTTTGTAAATTTTGAGGATGTGTTATTATTTTCAGCAATTCTTTGTGCTTTAAGTTCTGATACTTAACAATTCTGATATGTCTGATAACATAGATGCAACAGCCCTCTTTTAGTTACTGTGTACCTAGTATACTTCTATTTTGTCTTAGATGTCTGTTAAAAGCAAATAACTGGATTTTCTTTTTCATTCCGTGCCATTCTCTGTCTTCACAAAGGCATTCAATCCATAATTTTTATGGTAATTATACTTTCTCATTAATATTTTCTGCTTTTTATTTGTTTTGCCTTTTCCACATTTCTTTTTCCTACTTTTAGATTATTTTTTTCTCCATCTGTTTCGAAGTTAATCACTCTATTTCTATTTTATTAGTGATTTATTCAGAAGTTTTAACATGCATATTTTACTTAACTACTAAATCGTTGCCATCGAGTAGATTCTGACTCATAGCAACCGTACAGGACAGAGTAGAACTGCCCCGTAGGATTTCCAAGGAGCCGCTGGTGGACTCAAACTGCTGACCTTTTGGTTAGCAGCCAAGCTCTTATCCACTGCACCACCAGGGCTCCATATTTTACTTAGCAGAGCCTAAAATTAATCCATATCTTTGCCCTCCTCTCAGACACAAGGAAAGACCTTTGGACACTTTAGTTCCAACTTATATGCTCTTGTTGGTACGTGTTTGAGTTCCTTTTTTTTTTTTTTTTAAACTTACGAGATGTCATCATTGTTTTTATATAGTTCATGTCTGTTTAATTTTACCTACATATTTGCCTTTTTCTTTGTCCTTCATCCCTTTTTGCACCTCAGAAGTTCTGTCTGGGGTCATTTCCTCCTGTCTGAAGTATATCTTTTGGGAATTGCTATAATAAGCGTCTGTTGGTAGCAAAGTATTTCAGTTTCGTTTGCCTGAAATGTCTTTATTTTCCTGTTATTCTAGGAATAACCTAGGGAAATAGCATTCATGGAAGATACAGATATTGAAGTACAGTGATGTTCTTCACAACAGGCACAATGATGTTCTTCTTTATAACAGACCAAAAAAAAAAAAAAAAAAGTGATAAACCTACATGTCCAATAGTGGAAAAATGGTTAATTTTACAAATGCATCCATTTAATTTTGTATTATACAACCATAATGTATCATGTTTTTAAAGATAATACAATAGCGTAGGAACATGCTCACAATATAATAGTAAGTGAGAAAGAGCAAGGTACCAAACTGTACGTACAATACAATACACACACACACATAAATACCCCGAAAAGAGATTGGGAAAAATATAGCAAAAGGTTAAAATTGCTTATGTTTCTCAGTAGTTGAAGTGAAGGGTGGTTCTGATGTTCATTTTTATGCTTTTCAATGTTTTATAAACTTTCCCCACAGGCAACTATCATTTATAATTAGAAACAAATTATTCATTTTAAAAATGACTCATAATCAAAATGATTTTCGGGAAGATTGAACCATTTACACTCACATCCCACCCCAGCTGTATATGAGTAGCAGTTATATTTTAATGTTTGTCAATTTTATAAGTGTATTGTAGTATTTCATTGTTATTTTAATTTATTTATTTTTTTTATTACTATCGAAGTTGAACACTGGTGTATGTGTGTTTATTGGCCATTTGTATTTCTTCTTTCTCTAGAGCAGCTGTTCATACCCGTTGTCGATTTTTCAATTACATTCTTAATGGTTTTTCTATTGATTTGAAAAGAACTCTTTATATATTAAGAATATGGACCCTGCCTTTTTTCAAGCTGTTTCCCAACTTGTCTTTTATTGTTGTTTATAGTGACTTGGTTGTTTTTAATTTTAAAAATGATTCAGGTATGCATTTAGAAAAAAAAAAGGGAGAGGACAAGGTAAAATATACATTAAAAAAAAGATCCTAATATACATTTTGCTAATTAGGAGAGAAAAGTACATAAAATATACCTCTGACAGAAGTTTCAGATATATGTAAGTAAAAGAAAAGGAGGAGGCACAGTATGACTTTAGAGTTTTCAGCTGACTAGGGGTTAGGGGGAGCTGATTTGGGCCATCAGTCTCTCCTCTGTGAATGTACAGATTCATACATTTATATCTATATATTTAATTATCATTAATTATACCTTTCTAAGCGTTGTAATTATTCATTATCACTTTAAGATATATTTGAAGGAAGTGGACAAAGTGAGAGGAAAGGAAGACAGCAGCAAACTACAACTTTGCACAATAAAGATTTACGCATCTTGACTACTAACCTAAAAGTTGGCAGTTCAGAAGAAAGACCTGGCGATTTTCTTCCCAAAAGATTCCAGCCAAGAAAACCCTATGGAGCAGTTCTACTTTGTAACACATGGGGTCGCCATGAGTCGGAATCAACTTGCTGGCAACTGGTGTGGTTTTTTTGGTTTTATAGTAACAATTAACCCAGTGATTTTTCCACTTTATACCAGTAGACCAGGTGGCGCAGTAGTTAAGACCTACAACTGCTAACCAAAAGGTTGGCAATTTGAATCCACCAGCCTCTCCTTGGAAACCCTATGGGGCAGTTCTGCTTTGTCCTGTAGGGTCGCTATGAGTTGGAATCAACTTGATGGCAACAGTTTTTTTTTTTAACTAGTAGTCCTGCAGTTTGGACCTGTGTCCATTTCTTCCTCTGTATCACCATGGTCTTCACCCAGTTGTGAATAGCACAGAGTAACCCTATTTTCTCTTCCAGGCCAGGGTTTTTCAACCTTAGCACTATTAACATTTTGGGTTGGATAATTCTGTGTTGTGGGGGCTGTCCTGTGCATTGTAGGATGCTTAGCAGCATCTCTTGCCTGTATCCACTAGAAGCCAGAAGTACTCTTCCAGTTGTGACAACCCAAAGTGTCTCCAGACATTACTAAATGTCCCACGGAAGATTAAATTGCTCCTGGTTGAGAACTACTGTTCTAGGCTAACGCTGACACAGGTCAGTGAAAGCTAGAGGTTTCCTTTTAAGCTTTTCAGGCCTTTAAGTTGAGTTGTAATTTGCAGAAGATTCAGACTCAATTTGTTTTGATGGCATTTTGATGGAATCGCAGCTTGTTGTCTTTAGCTCTCTGGTCCATCATGTGGGACTATAGCAAGACTTTTAATAAACCAGAACTTTTAATTTTTATACCCAGTTTTATTAATAATTTTCTTTATTTTTTTTGTTGCTTTAACACGTACAAAGTCCTTCCTTATTCATCCCTTAGTAATTTCTGTTAATTGTTTTTACTGTAAGCCTTTAATCCCTGTGAAACTTACATTGGTGTGTATTATGAAGTGAGCCTTTAACTTTGTTTTTTCTTTGAAAATAGCAAATGTAATTATGCCATTGGTTGAATAATCCCATTATGATGCTCCTTGAAACATTCATCATGTTATTACTTTTATAGAGTCATATATTCTGTTTCATAGTCTCATCTGAAGATTCTGGCAATACTATCATGTGTTTTTAATTATTGGAGGGAAGAAATGCCTTACACATTTTCTGTGTTCACACATGCACAAAGCTAGGTGCTGGAAATAACATAATCCCAAAATTTGTTCCTAGTTTTCTTCCGTGTTGTAAAATCACTTGAACTTGTCCCTTGGGATTTGGCTCAGAAAAGAAGCAAGAATGAAAGCCTTCACCTCTCTTAATTGGTCACCAATGACAAGTTTATATTTAGCTCCTCTCATGTCAAGATCCTACAAGAACAGAAACAAATCAGAACAGTGTCTATAATGCCGAGGTGGCAGTGGTGGTTCCGTGGTAGGATTCTCAACTTTGATGTGGGAGAACTGAGTTCAGTTCTGGTCCAATGCACCTCATACACAGCCACCAGACATCTCTCAGTGGAGGCTTGTGTGTTGCTATGATTCTGAACAGGTTTCAGTGGAGCGTCCAGACTAGATGGACTAGAAATAAAGGCCTGGCAATCTACTTCCAAAAATCAGCTAATGAAAATCCTGTGTGCATTGTGAAAAATAGTAATGCCAAGGTCTTATAGATTCATCATCAAAAATCATATGTGCTACTCCATCTGGTCCCTCTTGACTCTCTGTTTCACTCCCCACTCCAGAGGCACTGCAGGCCCTACGTCCTTGGCAGTAGGGTAGGGAGAGCCGGGTAAGCAGCCTTGAGAGATCTAATCGCAGACAGACTCGCACAGGGTACTGGCAGTGTAAGTCTTCCTGTTTCCCAGTTCTTGTTTCTCCTAGGCAATAATGCCAACTAGAAGAACAGGAGAAGAAAACTCTCTATCCCACAGCCTAATTTAGGGCCTCGCAGGCTTGCCCAGAGTTGGCAGGAGGAGCTAGCCCTCCAGTCCCCAAGATGTGCTTGAGCATAGAGGACTGGTTGAATGACTGTACTCAAAACTAAGCACCTCCCCCCGCCCCATTCTCTATTTTCCCCTTTCCTCTCCCATGTTCCCCCTGAGTGTCTGTGGTGATTTTGAGGGAATATGGTGCTAATTAAGGAAAAGGTATGAGCAGGAGATAGCAGCTTTGCACGAGCTATTTACTGGGGCCGAAGCATTGACAGCTGCATGCAGGGGGTGGTCCCCATAGCAGTAGGTCTTCCAGAGAGGTACAAGGGGAGTCTCTGGGTCAGAGAACGCCTAAGGACAGACACAGCTGGGAGTTCTTATAACAAGGTGTTATCTTTATCTAGGGCTAGCAAATATTGGGCACAGTTTCCCAGAGTATATAAAGCTGGCAGGTTCTAAATGGCTAAATATCTGCTTATTTGGGCTATTTTTCAAACAATTAGATGTGTACAGATTTGACATCAATGGGCTTTTTTGGGGGGACCAGCTTGCTATGAAGAAGTAAACAACTTGGGGCTGATGTACAAAGGCCATCTTTGACGTGTTCATACAATAGCACCTCCCTCGGGAGTGTCTCACAATACTGTCTATCTGGGGCCACGTTGGGCTGGTATTTCTGATTCTTCTCTTATGATAATATAGCAAATGGCTTGGTTCCCGGGCAGCCTTATTTGGTGCCTGAGCAATCTTTCCTTGCCCTAACTCTCAAAAACCCTAAGGTTATGTAAAAATGATGTGGAGGCAGTGTCTGACCTCCTCTAACTTCACAAGGGGGAAGGAGAACCAAAATCAACAGCACAGGCCTAACTCTCATGAGATGGAGGTCAGACAAGCCTCCTCTCTGCCATTTTTACTAATTCTGACACCAACCATCCCTTACACAGCACTCTCTGCTTCTCTGTTGGGTTCGATAATTCATTGCAATTGCCACACAGAACTCAAAGTCCATACTAACGATTATGGGGTTTATTATAAGGGGACTAACAGTTACAATTCAGGCTCAAGAACACTCAGGATACAGTTCTTCCATCAGGACTGCCTCTCCCCAGCTGTACTCGCAGGCATGCCTCTCCCTGACCCTCAGGCTCTGCCCAAAGGCACTCAGCTGGGAAGCCCACCGTGCTGTCTCCTGCTGCCGGGTCTCTCCTTCCTTGATGTTGGTGGGCTCCTCCTTCTCGGCTCTGGAATTGGCTCTCTTTTAAGGCAAAACTGACCGATCCCCTTGGTGGGCCACAATTACTTCATTACACAGTCCTGCCCAATGACCTGGATGGTAGTTACAAGACCATGGCTAGAAAGGCCACACTCAGAAGTAATCAGTCGCACTGCAGGTTGGTTGGTTTCCTTCCAAAAGTTTAGAAAAACATGCTAGGCCCCTGTGGTCAAAACTGTAAGAATTAGAGGATCCCTTCCTGTTACAGCTTGCAGACACCAGTTGCTATTAAGATGACCTGTCTGGTATTTCCAAGTCCTTATAATCTGGGCTCTGCTTTTTGGTTCAAGCCTGATTTCCACAGCTTTCTGTGTTTGCTTATTTTGGAAATATTATCTGAATTTGAACATATGAATAAATTGTCCACTCAACTCCCCCATTCATGAAGAGTCCTAAGCCAGTAGGCCAGAGAGTGAGTGTTCTAGGAATACCTGATTGTAAAACCCTCACTAGATGCCCTGTTCACACTTGAGGTTTTGCATGATACTTAGCTAATCTTTATGACAGTATATGAGGTGAGAACATTATTTATTATTATTATTTTTGCCAATATCCAGATGAGCGACATCTCAGAGCTCACAAGAAGAGCACAGCGGCTTGTGAGTGAAGTTTGTGTTTGCAAAGGTCCAGAGGCAGGAATGCCCAGGGGTTTGTTAGTGGCCTAGTTTGGCAGTGGACAGTGGTCTTGTTCCAGAGTGACATTTACATCCTGATCACATAACTCTTCACTATGTTTGTTTTCTCCCTGTTCAGCTGCAAAGTCGGCCTGCCAAACTCTAGCCATTTCAGTAGGAGTATCCTTCAGACTCCAAATCTTCGCTCCAGGACTTGAAATACTTTGATTTCTCTTTCCCTCCATACCCCTCAGACCTGGCCGGGTTCTTTCCAAACTGTGCGTTGTTAGGCTCAGTGGCGTGTGCTTAAGTGCTAAAGCCTTTTGAGATAGTGTCCTGGCCTGGGTGACAGTAACAACAGTCCCAGTCAGTCTCCCCGCCCATTGACCGCATACCTCCAGAGGAGCAGACCACACACATGACCCAGAACAAATCTGTCAACTCATGAGGATTTGAGCACAGGAGTGTGGGTCGGGGCTTTCCTCCTCCGTAGCCTACTGCATTTGTATATGTGTGTACACAATTAAACAGACGCCACTTTTCTTCTAATTGAGAACTGGCAAGGAGGGGACAGTATCACAAGCAGAACTTCCTAAAGCCCTGCGTGCTCTCCCCAGCACATCTTTAGGTTCTTTCAGCCTTCTGTTTGGGAGAAGAGAATCTTGTAGGAAAATGTGCACTGAAAAAATTGGTGGCTCTTCCTAAAACAGTGAATGTTACCAAAACTTATGTCAGAATCTCTGCTCTCTGCTCTTTAAAAGCAGGCTAATTCCTCTTCCCCAGACTAATGTGATAACCATGCTACCTACAATTGCTTCTCTATAACTACTTAAGCTACCTCTTTGTGGAAATGGAAAAATGAGTCTTTAGAATTCACTTTTACCCAAAGAGGTGATTTGATTCTGCTCCAGCCCAACTTCACAGGAGCAGAACCCATCCATCTTGGAGAAGAGTCACCTCCAAATGAATCCGGCCTTTATTCCCACTGCCAAGCTTTCTCCACGAGACGCTCGCCGCATGCAGAACAACTGTCAGAGAAAGGAGTGGTTTCTGCCTGAGTCATTGGGGGTTTCCACATCATTACACAGGATTAAAAAAGTAAAACATGCTAAATAAAAGATGATATATTCTGACCCTCTCAGGAATTTGTTCTTGTCAGTATTTTAATATCCCTCATGATTGAAAATTGGATTAATGAGTCTTAGCTACGTACATATTCCATTATGGGTGATAAGCTCAAGCATATTGACACAGAAAGTCCCTCTTCCAGATAGATATCAGGGATTTTAGGGTATCTGTCTCCTCTCCCTCTATCTTGGACATTTATAGTCTGGACACAGCAGACTTAACTAGCTGATAGATTATTTCTGAAGCCACATTTCCAATTAGATTGCAACTCGTGATGCACGGAGCTTCCCCCTCCCCGCCTATAGACTAGTAAGGACGTATGCATGAACCCAAATGTCTTTAGGCTGCACCCCAACTTGAGACCATTTTGGCCAAGGAAAACTGGGCTCACTGCTGTCTGTTTGTGCCATGGTACTGGGTCGCCACTGTCTCAGCCACCTGCTGAGCTCCTCTGGGTAACATTCAGGCTTGCTGATATGTCTCCCAAAGCATTTTAATATTCTGGTTCTTGCTTATTTCTGAGAATAGTCGAGCGTAATCTCACACACACCCTCACACAAAGTATAACCCTTAGTGTTAACACCCTTAGTGGGGCCAACAGCGATAGCAGCAGTTAAAAAAAAAAAAAAGTTTCATGCTTCTCACAGTATTTTGACTTGAAATTATATCTACAGATCCAGATACCCCATGTCTAGACGAGTAAGAATACTTCGCTGTTATTTAAATTCTGAGCATATTTATGGTGGATGCAGAAAGGAGAAAAGTCATTAGTGTCCCAGGTGTTAGAGAAAGGGAATTCATGGAGGAAGAGGTTGGTATTTGGACATTTCCTAAACTGGGTTCCTCAGAGCTGTAAGATATTAATTGATATCCTCTACAAAAGAAGAAAAGTGTTTTGTGGTCATGTAAATTTGGGAACCTCTAGGTCAAGCAAATTTAAACAAACCATCTTTAACATGAGTCTCTGCAGTACAAGTTAAAGGAAGAGAATGTTGCCAAATGAATTTCACCATGAAACTTTTCTGGACATATCCATGCTCACTGGACTCCGGGAAATGCTGCTCTGGTCTCCAGCGTCTTTGTTGAGTCTCACTGGACTGTTTTTGTCTTATTCACACCAACATGCAAGTTCTTAGGCCTAAAATCACAAAACGATGGATTTATGTGAATTTCAGGAAATTAGAAAACATCAACAGACAAAAGAAGGAAAAATAACAACCATGATCCTCCCAGGTAATAGATGCATTGCTAATCTTTTATAGTATACCTTCTTCTGTTTCCCTCCTCCTTCTGTCTCCGTCTCTCTCTTCTCACTCCGTACATACACACTGCCCATTTCATGTTACGAAAGTGAAATAAAACCATACGTAATTTTATAACCTGTTATTTTTTACTTAATATATTGTAAAAAAATATTCCATGTCATAATATCTTTCTTTATCATAATTTAATGGTTTCTCAGTTTTCAGACATATTTGTGAACCATAATTTAATCCCTAATATTGGAAATTTGATTCTAGTTGTGTGTTTTTTTTTCCCCCCTATTATAAGCAGTGTGGGTGTTTGTAATAATACCACTAAATCTCTGCAGCCATCTGTGCTTATTTGACTTAAGGTTCATATGAAACCTACTAACGGGTCATAATTTTCACTGATTTTCCCTCATCCAGAGACAGAACCCTAATTAGAACTAGCTCTAGGGCCGTTAGTACCAGATCTCTTGTTATTAGGTTAACTATTGTATGGTCGCATGGTTAAGAATATGGGATGTGGAGTCAGAAAGACTTGGCACAAAGCCTGACTCTGCTACTATTTCACTGAACTTGAGTAGGCTATGTAACTTCTCCAAGCCTCAGTCTCCCCAGCTATAAAATGGGAAGAATAATAGCACTTGCCTCAATGAGCTGTGAAAATCATGGAGCCTATCACACGGAATTGTGTGTGTGTATGTGTGCATGCATGCATGTGTGTTGGGAGGATGGGAAGGAAGAGAAAGGGGAAGTATTGGGTACTAGAGACCACCCAGACCTCCGCAGACCCAAGCTCTTCCCCCAGCTCTTATTGCTTTTCTGGCAACAAGAACCTCTTTTCAGATGGTGAGAAAACAGGGCCTAGGAACAGACATGGCTGTGGCTGTGACTTGAATGTCAAGACTGTAAGCTCTACCACTTACTAGTTTCACGACCTTAGATATGTTATATAAGTGCTTTCTGATTCACAGTCTATAAAACGGATATTAATTAAAATCCCTACCTCATAGACTTGATGTGATGATTCAATGAGATCATGTTTGTGTGTATCATGACTGTTATCTAATAAGCAGTCAGTGGCAGCCTGAAAAAAATCGCTTAACCTCTCTAAGCTTCAGTTTCCACATCATTAAAGTAGACATAATAATAATGACTCCAACAGGTTATCAACAGGATTAGATGGAAAAAAAAAAAGAGCTAAAGCACTAAGCATGGCTCTTGGCAATAGTAGGTGTTTATATACAGCAGTGCTCGTGACATGTTATTACTCCTAGCGGTAGCATGATAAACATTGCGTTTTTAATAAAGCCAGGCTGCACTGATGGCACTTAGACTCTAGCAGTCAACAACTGACCTTTTGAGCATTGCAAGTTAGGGGCCCTTTATTTTGGTCTGCAAATTAGAAACCCCTCAAGGCCAAGTACTAACCTGACCTGTCCAGGAGTTTTAAAGTACACAAAGCTGGCTTGTAAGGTCACCCTCACTAGAGTGACACTTTTAATTACATTTTCAGTGCAATTTATTGCTGATGAGATATTAGAAGGGACTGAGGCAAGAGGTTCTAGTGGAGAATGGAAAAGAAGTGTGATAGATTGCAGAGGTGCTTTAGCTACTGCTGTGCTTTTTGAGCTCAAGGTGGGCCTGGAATTCTCTCTCTGGGCTCAAGGAGAAAAACATATGCTGGGAAATTGTGTGAAGCACGAGGAGTCACAGTGGAATTGAGTTTAAAATATACAAGCTCATCACACCATGTATTCAATCTTAAGGCACGTTACAGGCTATAATTCCTTGGGGTCCTTTGGGACTCCTTAACACCACTTAAAATTAGATTTGTTCAAATTCTTGCTCATGCCCACCCCACGGAATACATTGTAAACCATTATTTTCTGCTCATATCTGAATTCGACTATTCCTGCAAATCAATAATTCTGTATTCCTTTCAGAATGGCACTATTGCACTAAAGTTTCCTTGGAAGGTATCTTTGTTTTCTTCAATGCTCTGAAGTGTGAAGTCTACATAATTTGCTAAATGCATCATGTTTACATATGCATAAGCCAATTACCTCCAAATCACCGTCTCCTGCCTGCACTGTTGGCTGGATGCTTAAAGAAAACGAAGCTTAATTTTCTGTAAGCAGCACACCATGGTTTCCAAATAAGTTCGCGGAGACATAGGTAAACTAAATTACTTAGTGGTAACTATCCAGATAGGAATGAGAAGCCAGGGCTGAAACAAGTCAGGTGTGGGGAATTGTTCTTGTATCCCTCAATCACATGTGCAAAGAAACAAAATGAGATCCCAAGGCCCCCCAGGCTGCTGCCAGGCTAGGGTGAGGTTGGAGGTTTTAGCAGGGCCAGTTAGCTGACAAGGTGGAAGGCAGCTCTGTGGCCAGTGTATAGGCCTATAGACCTGATTTCAGCCTATGGACACTGAACTCGGAGTTATCAGGCATGCTGGTAATATTTTTCCTTAGGGAAGGGAGTCAGTGTGGTATCAGGGTTAGAAGAATAAGGCCATCCTTTTCACACGCAGGAATCCCTGGGTAGTGAAAACAGTTAACACTCTCGGCTGCACTGAGAGGTTGGAGGTTTGAGTCTACCCAGAGGCAAGAAAGGTCTGGCAATCCACTTCCCAAAAATCAGTGATTGAAAACTCTATGGAGCAGTTCTCCTCTGATACACAAGGTTGACATTGAGTTGATGGCAAATAGTACTGGTTAGTTCCACAAAAAAGTCAGTGAAGGTGGAATAAAGAGTATGAATTTTAATTATTTGGTTCTGAGTTCAAATGTTGGCTTTGACCTTTATGTGTTGGGGGGTGGGGGTGGGTAGGGGCAGGAGAGGCAGGGGGGAATGGTCCCTAACCTGCCTTAAAAAAAGCAAACAAACCAAATCCATTGCCATGGAGTCAATTCTGACTCATGGAGACCCATGTGTTACAGAGTAGAACTGTTCCATAGGGTTTTCTTGGCTGTAATTTTTACAGAAGTGGATTGCCAGGCCTTTCTTCCACAGAACCACTTGGTGAGTTTGAACCACCAACCTTTTTGTTAGTAGTTGAGAGCAAATCGTCTATGCCACTCAGCCATCTTTTTAACCTGCCTATGCCTTGGTATTCTCAAATGTGAAACGAAGATAATAGAGTCACCTTCCCAGGGCATTCTGAGGCTCCACTGAGACAAGTGTGTCTTTATATACACTCAACATCATAGCGTCTGGCCCGCATATGCGTCTATATAACGTTCCCCTATCCCCAGCCCAGTCCATTTCTCTTCTTGGAAATTATTCCTTGGTGGTGGTTATAACTCCCTTCCTTATCCTGAAAGTTGAATGCTGGCCGCTTTTCTTGTGTGACATGTTCACCATGTTTATCCTTGGCTCTTTTCCGGTAATGGCAGTAGTGCTTTCACTTAGCTCAAAGCATTCATATTTTTTCCTTTGCTCCTTCCACAAAATATATCAGTGCCTACTTTTGACCGGGCACTCGGCCAGGTACTGGGAATGGGTACAGATATGACTATTGCAGGATCCTGGCTACATCGGATCTCAGACACCAGAAGGAAAGACAGGTCATAATATAGCATGCGAAAGCAAAAGTGCAAGTATAGGGTCCTGGGGACACCCAAGGAGATAGAATTTTCCTGGGTAGGTGGAGAGAAGATGAACTGAGCTTTGATTCTCCATGTGGATGAAGTAGGAAAGAACACTGTGGGAGAAAAAAACTGCCTATGTCTTCGTTGTTAAAATTCCGCCAGCTGGGTGGAGGGAAAGCGTTCTTCTTTTACAAATAAGGGGAAACTGATCACCAGGCAAGGGCCATGTCTTAATCATCTCTGTATCCTGCAGAGAGTCTGATTCAGGGAGTGCTGGAGTTGGATTTAGACCTTACCAAGGTCATAGGGCAGGAAGAACAGCACACAGATTGTGTTGATTAAAAATTCCTGCATTTGGGGGTTATTTTTCCCTTTTGGGTTGAAAAGAAAAGTGTTAGCATTAGAACTGATGGATTGGTGCAAACTGTCTTCAGTTACACAGCTAACAAGTCTCTTGAGGTTATATCATTAAAGGTTTCTGCTGCCTCTTGGCTTTTACTGTGAACTGCACTGGGTCATTCCTTCTTTCACTTGTTCATTTATTCAACAAACATTGACCAGCTACCGGTGTTGTTGCCAGCTCAGTGCTGAGGAGACCGCTGAGCTGTACACACAGCCTTGCATTCAGGAGCACACAGTTTAGTGGGGGACACAGACAAAGAAACAGACTTTGATTTTTTGAAGAGGCATACATTCACATTACAACTAAAAGGTACCGAAGGAATACAGAAAAAAAGTTTCTCCTCCCACTTCTGTTTACCATCTGTCTAGCTCCTACCTCTCCCCAAAACAAAAGCCATTATTATTAGTTTTGTTTATATCCTTGAAGAGTTTCTTCATGTATATAGAAGCAAATACAAATACAGATTTTAATCCACCACCCTCCGTTTTTTTTAAATGGATGGTAGTAATATGATACACACTGTTTGGCACTTTGCTTTTTTATATGCTTTCACATATAAATAGCTGTATAGTTTTCTGTTGGGTGGATGTACTATAATTGTTTTAACCATGGACATTTGAATTATTTCCAGTGTTTTGCTGTTTCAAACAATGCTGCGGTGAATAACCTTGTACATGTCATTTCACGTGTGTGTGCGTGCGTATGTGTAGGTTATAGTCCCGAAGTGGAAGTTTGGAGTCAAAACATATCTAGCAACCTTTCTGAATCACAATGCCTTTATTCCGACTCTTGTAATCACTGTGGAGTTAGGTTTTGCTTTGTGATCAGTCTGAAAATAAAATCTTATTCTTTTAAGAGGTGAGTTTTAATCAATTTCAATTTATTGATGTAAAAGTTATGTTTAGTCCTGCAAGCTCTGTCATTTTTGTTATGTTTTTCTTTCACTGCGAGTTCTATTTTCTTTGTGTGTGAAAGGATGTGTATGTGTAGTTCTGATATTTAGGAATGTTATCACTTTAAGCAGTGATGGAATTAACATGATCCCTCTTTCTTTTTTTCTCTCTTCTCCTCCCTTCCCTTTCTTTTACCACTTGATAATAGTTAATATAATTATCCTCTTAGGGTTTACCTTTGTGCTGTAAAATATCTTCAAGCTTGTGTTCCTTGATTTGTTATCTTTTAATGCTTTTATCTGACCCCCAGCTATTATAAACAAGGCATTCAGCAAACGCCCTAAACTTTATATCTTCTTCTTCCTTTTCCCTCCCATTAGAGTGTGTGTGGGGGGTATCATTTCTTTATTGCTAGGACATATAACATTTGTATTCTTATCTGTCACTCCAATCTCCACCTTTGTTCATTCATAAGTAAAATGTTTCCCAAGTTATCTCTATGATTGGCTGAAGTTAGTCCTCTGCTAGCTCTTCTGCCAGGGTTCATGGGAGCAATATTCTCTGAGTTCCTGTGTGTTTAAAACTGGTTTTCTGTAGTATTTATTCGCAGAAGATAGGTCAGGTAGATATAAAATCCTTGGTTCAACTTCCTTTCTTGACTGTCTTATAGATATTGCTCTGTTGGCTTCTGGCTTTGAATACTGCTATGCTAAAATATGAGGACAGCCGTATTTCTTTTTTTCTCTCCTAAGTGAGTTGGATGTCTTTTCTGCAACTGAGTCAATGTATCTTTATTTTTAAAATCCAGTAACTTCATTAGGATATATCTTAGTACTGACCATTCTGGGTCAGTTTCCCTTGGCTTACATGGTACCTTTTCAATATGGAGATTAAACTTTTTTTATTTCAGGAATTGTTCAACAAATTATATTTTAAATACGTGTCCTGTTCATTGTTTTGTTTCTTCAGAGGCTTCAATTACACACATGTGGCATTTCTTTGCCTGTTCTTTGTACCTGTCATTTACTATCTAATTCTTTGTAATTCTTTCTTTATTTCCTTTTCATTTTGTTCACTCCTCTCATTTCTGGCATCCTTCTCTCTTACTGTATTTTCCACAGTATCTATCTGTTCTCACTTGTGCTTCTTCCTATATTGGCTTCATTTTTTATGATGATTTTGGTTTTTCCTTCTATTTTTTTCCTTAGGTCTAAATGCTTATGTGTCATCTCCTCCATTGCCTTTCACCTCTTCTCTCAGTTCTCGTTCCTGCTTTATTGTCTTTCTTTACAAAGGTGATTGCTTCATTCCAATTCATGGTATTGTATTTGGTCCACATTTTCATCTTTTTCATTTTTCTGCTGAGTATTTGTGGTAAGTTTTGCTTTCACACTTTTTTTTTTTTTCAATCAACATGCCAGCTCCTTTTTTTTTTTTTTTTTTTTTTGGTTGTTATTTTTACTATTAGTGGAATGAGTTAGATTTTTCTCGCCTAGCTATTCAAAAGAGATTCCTGTTGATGGAAGAATAACCAGGTTGTCTTTGCCTAATTTTCAACCCAAAAGCTCTGAGCTTCAGTGATACACCAGATACAGGCGGCTTCCTGCTAAAACATCTCCTCTGTGTTGTTCTATCTTCTTTGTTTCTATGAAACAGAACAGGTCCAAGAGGGTTTCTCTCATCAGCTGTGCTTACCCTGTGAGTTCTGTTGTTACACCTAAGTTGCCCTATGGGGTAAGCCCCTTGCCTGTAGGAAGTAGAATTTTCTGAGCTTGGCTGCCCCTAGCTTACTTTACTCTTTTCTGCCTGCCCTTGGATTTTTTTTTTTTTTTTTTTTTTTCCTTCTTGAGCAACTTTTGCTTAATGTGTTCCCTGCCTTTTACCCAGATCTCTTAGTTCTTGCTGAACAGGAAATTTTGGTCTATCACTTCAGCAGAAAACTTTTATCTGTAGGAAACATATATGTATATATGTACACATACACTTTATTTTCTTTTCTGTTCATTTGACTGGCCCACCTGGACCTTTTACTCTTTTTCCATCTGGGTGGCTTCTGCTGTACTTTTCAAGCCTGTGGATTATATCTCTCACTTAGTTTTACAGAAAATAATATTTATGATTTTTTTTTCTGTTTACATTGTTGGTTATATATGATATTCAGGAGGGGAGGAGGGAAATTGCTAGGTATCTCATGCCATCGTGTTAGATACTGGATCTCTAAACAGGCAATTTTGATCAAATATAAGAGTATTGCTAGAAATAGAAATAATAATAGCTAACATTTTATCTCTTTGCCAGTCATGAGGTTTTCTCTGTGCCCAGAGGTGGTCCCCTGAGACTTGGATGCCAGCTGCTTTTCATGTTAAGTTGCTATAATCCATGCCCTAAGGCTTCCAGGGTGGTCAGATGTAGAGTGAGTTGCTTGACCTGAAAGGTAGGAAAAATAGTGTGTCAAACACTCAAACTGCAGGATTAGGAGTAGTCAGAGACAACCTTTGTGGTTCTAGGAAGCAGTTTTTCTTTTGTTCCTGCTTTATTTATCCTGAGCTTTCATCATTTTGTCCACCAGAAGCATGGTTTAGGCAACCCAAGACCCTTCTGCTTTGGCCTCAATTCTAACTGGGAGTTCTCAATCCCAGCTCCACCCTCCACCCCTCTTTCCCTTGTCTCCCCAGAGATGCTGCTGGACTTGTGTCACAAGAAGGGTGTGGTACTACCATCCTTCCAGTCAGACCATGCACCTGTGTCACTGTCCACTCTAGACCAGGGAGAGGGAGGAGCGGTGGGGAGGAGTTAAGGTGAAATGTTTCTCTGCATTTGGCCCAAATCTATTCCTGGTCCCTGGCTTAATCTGTAAATGAAAATATACTGATGCCTTCCTCCCACCCTCAAATAAAAGATGCATTCCCAGCTTCCAAAAACCCCGTAGGCTTCCCATTGCCCTCAGGATCGGATCTCAAATCCTGAGCTTGGAATTCATGATCTTCTACCAATTCTTTGTAGTTTCCTATGCTATTAAATAAGAATACCAATTTATTTAATTTTTAAGGCTAAAAACGTACCTGCATGTGTGGGTGCTTCAGATATTAAAAACAAAAAAAGAGAGAATAAAATTACATTTAAGAATGCCTAGATTTGGACATAAAATTTGAACAGGTGAAACTGGACACAATTGCCAGTTATGAATGGAGATTCATCTGCTCTGTATCCTAAAAATATGTTTTCTGTCACTTACACCTTTTGCAGATATAGGCTTATGTATCAGTTCTGGAAGTTAGTCCTACTTGTGTCAGAAGAAGCCTATTGGAATGCATATATACATATATAATATGTGATGTATAGGAATATCTTATTAACAGATATGCAGAAGATGCGAAGATCTATATATACACACATACATATATATGTTATATATATACATGTTAGGTTTCTATAAATATGTAACTAATTTAGAATTACATTTAATCATGCTGAAGTTGTATGTTCAATTTGAGCAGAGCTAATCCTAAATAAAAGTCCCTGGGTTTGTGCTCAGCTGCTAACTGAAGGGTTGGCAGTCCGAATCCACGCAGTGGCACCACAGATGAAAGACCTGGCGATCTACTTCCATAAGATTACAGCCATTTAAAACTCTGTGTAACACAGTTCTGCTCTGAAACACAAAGTCAACATGAGTTGGGATCAACTTGAGGGCAACAGGGAA
Organism: Trichechus manatus latirostris; assembly: GCF_000243295.1. Lineage (NCBI taxonomy): Eukaryota > Metazoa > Chordata > Mammalia > Sirenia > Trichechidae > Trichechus > Trichechus manatus. The sequence goes on from NW_004444063.1 coordinate 1,085,553, forward strand.
TCATAAGTGTAAATCATCTTTCAAAATCAATCACTTCATTCAGATTGGCTTCTTATTATATCTAAGACTTGCCTGGAATGTCTTCTCCCTTTTTAAGTCTCCCTGCATGGGAACCTCAGTTCAAATTTTGCCTCCTCCTGGAAGCCTTCCCTGACTGCCATCTACCACTCAGAGCTCATATAGTAACAAAATGCAAAGTGGCTTTCAGACACTTACCAGCATCAGCTATGGGAAACAAATGGGGCCAAAGACCATGGGCTTCTCTACAGTGGGATCACCCATACAGGGATCAGTCATCACAAAGCCAGCCTCTTTCCCAGGGCTCTGCCCACGCCTGGCTCTCTCAGGGGTCCACTTTGGACCTGTTTTCCACATCTCATCCTGCAGCACCTGCTGTTGAGGATTTTAAATGAGAACAACAGTTGTCATTTTCCCAGATAAACCTTTGTCACTTGAGGATCTAAGAAGCCTGGCCATGAAACCCTTTAGTAAGACTGCTGGTTACGATACTTCTTCTGCAGTCAGTGCTCATCTACTCCAGGTCTCCCATGTAGAGAATTACTTACTCACTGGTTAGGGAACACAGTTAAAGCAAGAGCTGGCATTTCTGACCAGTATTTTGCACATTCAGTAATATTTTTACCTTGGAGTATGGAGATGCCTGTGGATTTTATCAGAAGCTTTCAAAAGTTTATTTCATCTAGCTAACCTCCCTGTTCTAGATTATTCAGGGGGAAAAGAGTGTTACCCCACTAATGCATATTTACAAATGTTGTGCAAGTTCTGGATTTTTTTTTTTTTTCCAGATGAAGGATTATCATTGGAATCAAGGAAAACATTAAAGTCTCCACAAATCAGGTTACCAAGAATAGTCTTAATGGGTTTAACAGATAAATTTATCTGTCTTGGCTTGTAGGCTGTACCATTAATTAGCTTAGCTCATCTTCCCCAAGCTTAATGTCAATATTTTCAGCTCTTCCAAAGATTTCTTCTTAAGAGGGACTTTATTAGCAAGCTCCTGAATAATGGGCCCTAATTCCTTTGCTTGTACCTGTTTTTATATAAAGCGATGCATTCCCTATGGATGAGAGAACATGCATATATATTGATGTTTTAGGCACTGAGAAGCAAAAACTGGAATTACACATAATAACACAGGTACTGTTACATTTAATTTGAGAAGGCATAACCTGCCTGAAATCTCTGTGAGATGATCTCTGGTTAGAAATGGAGATTCACCTTGTATGTAGCTTTCAAAATCCCCTCAGTAAGCCCCAATCATGTTTTCTGTCACTAAAACTGCTTATAGACGGGGGCTTATTATCTATTAGCCTCTCAAGAGTAAGTGCTACCAGCTCCTGAAGTTCCTCAGATGAGAAAATGATAATGACTGCCTATTGGTTTTTGAGCGCCTAATCTTCACCATAAATCCTCACCACAACCCCATGAGGTAGATACTGTTATCCCCATTTTACAGATGAAGAAACAGAGGCTCAGAGAAAAGCAATGACTTACCTAAAGAACAACAACTTGTACACTGAGAGCTGGGATTCAGACTCAGGGCTGTCAGACCCAAGAGCTTGAACTCTCAACTGCAGCACCGATTGCCTGAGTGTGGTTCTGACCCCCTACACTCAAGTGCATCATTTTTGTCTTGTGGGAGAGGCTGTCAGTGTGCTCGATGAGGAGTGTGCAGAAGAGTGGGTGGGCACCTTTGGGGAACCTGGGGTTGTAGTATATGAGCAGATCAGTGAACTGACAGTGAGGAGACCTGGGTTTGAGTCTCAGTTTTGCCATTTACCATCTGTAGTACCATGGGAGATGTCACCTAACCTCCTTTGAAAAATGAGAGAGGATAACAGTATCTAACTGGGTGGCTACATGTGGATGTTGCATGTGAAGATAGCATATGCCTGATCTTGGTTCCTGGACATTTCTATCTGACCAATCACTAGCCTGCACTGTGTCCACAAACACAAATAATATCATAACCAACAGGTACTGAGGACTGACAATAAACCAGGCCTTGTGCTAAGCACTTGAATACAGCCTGGTTTAATCATCACCATAATCCTATAAGCTAGTTCTGTTATTAACTTCATTCTACAGATGAGGAAACTGAAGACTGGATAAGTCACTTGTCCACAGTCTCAGCAAGGACAGCAGAGCTGGGATCTGAGCTCAGCTCTGTCTGACTCCAGAGTCTAATTACTCTCTCCTGCCTCCCTAGGATCCTTTTAAAGCAGAGTGATCCTGATTATTGCTTCTAAAACTGTGCTAAGCAGAACCAACCCTTACCTACTCAAGTTCTGGTTTATTACAACCCACGTTCCTAAGGGAGTCATAAACTTGCTCATTCTCCCTCTCCTTCAAGCTCCCATGGAGTGCAGCATCCCCTCCTCAGCTTTCCTTCACGAGCATCCAACACTGGAGTACCTGCTGTGTGCCAAATTGTCACCGACACAAGGGACCCAGTCCCTGGTGGTGAGAGGGAGCCTAAAGTCCAGGCTGGGAGACAGACAAGTGCCCAATGGCTAGCAGCAACATGAGATGGCAATGATAGAAGGAAGAGGCAGTTTAGGAAGGCATCCTTGCGTTTGCTGGGAATCCAGGCTTTGGGAAGCATTATCCCAGCGTCTAATCTCTGTGCTAAAGAAGGTTCAGCTGGACCTTTTACCTGAGATGCTAATTGCAAACACTGAGCGCGTTGATCCAGCACTGCTCTGATTAAGTAGTTATTCACAACAGCACCTAGGAGGGTTGAAGGAGATTGGTTTGAAAGGGCCAGCACCAGGTCTCCATTTCTGAGAGGCCTCCTGGCCTGCTCCCAGAGAGAATTCTAGTCTGACCCAACTCTTTAATTACCTTCGGAGGCACTAAAGTTTAAATTAAATTCTGATTGTTTTCATATAAGCTTCTGCCAGAGCCCTGAGCTAAGCATTGGTGAGGCTGGGGCTTAAGAGGGAGGTAGGGTCCTGTGACAGGTGGGATTTTTTTTTTTTTGGCTCTTTAGCTGACAAATTTCATGCATTACAGGGGTATACCAATAATTGGTTCCCTAGCAGAGGTTTACAGATGTCCTACAACGCTTGTATGTCAGATATGACATTTTCAAACCTCCCCAACTGGGTGTTCAAATGTGACTTCAGTTGTTTAGAATTTTTAACACAGATACACTCACACACTTTTGTACACACTCTCTCTCATTCTTTTAGATATTGATACTATATACAGAATTTCTGTCCTCTGTCCATCCCCTCTCTCAGTATTTATGTAATCTCCTAAGTATTTAAGCCCTCAAAATACTGTTTCCTTGGCTTCCCTTTTTCTGTCTAACCCCCTGAAAGCACTGTTTATAGTGTCAGTCAGCCCTCAAAGTCATCAATAAGCTGAGACCAGCTTGAAAAACCATTTCCAGCCCTTAGGAATACTTTTCAAACAAGTTCAGATTATCTAGTTCCTGTCTCTCCCCTTGTAAAACCATAGCCTATTTTGAAACCTACTCACCAGCTTATCACTAACCCTTGACTTTGTCTGAGGGAGAATAGAGGGGCCAGGGAAGATGAGGTGATGAGGGTCCAGGGGACAGGCAGAGCCACAGCATCAGGCTACTAACACTTACTTGGTTAAGAAGCAGTCTTCTCTTTCCAATAGCTACTACCTAGGCTATCTAACTTCCCCATAAACAAATACCTATAGGTAAGCACCCCTCTCCTTGTCTCATATAACCACACCTAAAACAAAACAAAACAAAAAAACAATTGTCATTGAGTCATTTCGAACCCATATCAACCCCATGTGTGTCAGAGTAAAACTGTGTTCCATAGGGTTTTTAATGGCTGATTTTTCAGAAGTAGATTGCCAGGCCTTTCTTCCAAGGTGCCTCTGGATTGACTCGAACCACTCATCTTCTGGTTAGCACCTGCTTGTACCACCCAGGGACCCCAAAACCTCACCAGGGCTGCAGTAACCATGTAAGGGCTTCTCTGCCCTACAGTATTGGCTTCTCCTTCTGCAATAGCTGGGTCACTCACAATGTAATCCAGGCTTTCTTAGAACTCTGCATCCAGTCTAGCTTAAAGCCCCCTGAAGCTCCATGCCTTGGGGGCTGGGGAGGGAGGGTTTCCAGGTGGAAAAAGCAGTCAAATTATTTTCCCATGGCTATAGACCATCCATGGAGGCTGTGTGTGCCTTATTCACATTTGTTCATTGCATTTTGTCCATATTTTCCAAACAGACAGGAAAAGTCTATTGGGAGGGCACCAAATTACCTGGGCCCTTCTCTGACCTAGCGCTCTGCTTTCTTGGGGGAAGGAGCTGTCTGTTTTCACATTTTGGAGTAATGTGCACTGGCACTATACTTTTCTCTAATGAAGCCCCAGTGGCTGCAGGTGTGACGTATGCTTCTCGGAGCAGAACAGGAACACAGCACGCTGTACACAGTCCTTCGGAAGGACCATTGTTCTCGCACCAAAGCTAATGAAGGCAAGAGCCTCACTTGCTCCCACTCTCCATCCCATAGAGCTCAACTAGCTGCCTTGCCTACATCAATGGCAGAACTTCCTTTACATGTAAGGGCCTGATGTTTGAATTTTTTTCAACCTGGAGTATGGACCAAGTGTATTCATTGCAGAGTCTCTGCTGGTAAAAACCGTTAACATGCTCAGCTGCTAACCAAAAGGCTGGAAGTTCGAGTCCACCCAGAGGTGCCTCAGAAGAAAGGCCTGCCAGTCTACTTCCAAAAAATCAGCCATTGAAAACCCTATGGAGCACAGTTCTACTCTGACACACCTCATGTGTTAGAAGTCACCATGAGTCGAATCAATGTGATGGCAACTGTTTGCTTTCCTCTCTCTTTTTTTATTCATTCATCAGTTATTGCTGGCTACCCGCAAGCCCGGTCTATCCAAGGAGCCAATCTAGCATGCAGGAATTGTAGGATAACAAACATGGACTCTGATATACAGCCCTGGTTTCAAGTCTTCTCTCCCCCTTTATAGCTATTTGACTTTGATAGTTTGTATCAACATATTTGTCATTCATGCATTCCATGCAATGGTGCTATGAGCTAAGCTTTATCATGCCATTTTGCAGATGGGAAAATTTAAGCTTACAAAAGGTAGTAAGAGGGTTATTATACGCGGTCAATAAGTATGTGTGGGAGGCATTTTTCATGCCAGGAACCAACTGCATTACATGCTAAGCTCCCAGTGCTGAGCCAGGCTCAGGACATGTTTTATGCTGCTATGTTCTAGAGGGTGATATGGGAATTGAATGAGAAATTACAGGTCTAATGGATGCCATCAGAGGAAAAGCTATTAGGAAACATGTCCAAGGCACTGGTAACATATAAAAGGGAAAACTCACCTAGTTTGAGGGTTAGGGAAGTCCTCTAAGAGGAAGTAACATTAAGGCAGACCTGATGGAGAGGTTGGCATTAGTAAGGCAAGAAGCAGAGATGTGTTCCAGGTGGAACAGTATATGGGAAGTACAATAAGGCCAGAGCATAGATGCTGGAGGAGAGAATACAGAGAAGAGGCAGCAAGGTCCACATCAGTCAGATCCCACAGGCACTGAGGTCACATGGTAGATTTTAGACTTTCCTGAAGAGTAGTTGGGAGCCTCTGAAGTGACTCAAGCAGGAAAACAACTTGATCAAATTTCCATTTTGGAAAGATCATCTTGGCTGCTTCATGGAGCAGGGAGTAGGGAGAGCAAGATGGGAGACCAATTAGCCTGATATAGTTGTTCATGTAGGAGGTGACAGTGGTGACCTGGACTGGAATGAAGGTAATGGAGATATCAAGAAGCAGAGGGACTTGAGAGGTATTTAGGAGGTAGACCCAAGAACTTTTTGTAGCCAACAGATACAGAGAGTGAGAAAGTCAGAGGGATCCAGGACAGTTCCCAAGTGTTTGCCCTGAGGAAGTGGGTGTCTGCTGGTGCCCCTTTCTGAGTACTGGAGGAGGCACAGATGGAGGGCGGGCGGGTCAGTGAATCTCAAAGATGCTGCCAACACACCAGCCATGTTGGAGAAGATTGAGGTCATGTACATAAGATGTAGAATAACCTGAAAAAATGGGAAGGCATCACTGAGAAGTAGGATGCTGGGCAGAGACTACCCAGAGAATGAGAGCAATTAAAAGTGAGAGGAAGAAACAACCCAAGTGCCCATCAACAGATGAATGGATTAACAAGACGTGATATATGCTTATGATGGAATATTATTCAGCCATAAAAAGGAGTAAAGTACTAATATATACTACAACATGAATGAACCTAGAAAACATTATACCAAGTGATATAAGCTGGACCCAAAAGGTCACATATTGTACACTCCCACTTATCTATTATATCTAGAATAAGCCCATTCTTAGAGGCAGAAAGTAGGCTAGGGGTTACTATAGGCTAGGGGGAAGGGGGGTTGGGAATTTTTGCATAATGGGTACAAGGTTTCTGTTTAGGGTGATGAAAATATTCCAGAATAACATAGTGGTGATGGTTGCACAACATAAAAACCTTAAAAACCCGTTGTCATCAAGTCAATTCTGACTCATAGAGACCCTATAGGACAGAGCAGAACTGCCCCATAGGGTTTCCAAGGCTGTAAATCTTCATGGAAGCAGACTGCCATGTATTTCTCTCGTGGAGTAACTGGTGGGTTTAAGCTGCTGACCTTTCGATTTGCAGCTGAGTGCTTAGCCCTGAGTGCCACCAGGTCTGCTTTGTACAACATAGTGAATGTAATTAATACTACTGAATTGTACACTTAAAAATGATTAAAATGGCAAATTTTTGCTGTATGTATTTTACCACAATAAAGAAAAGCCCTGAAGCCAGGGTGGAGGGCAGGAGAGGATATAACCAAAAACGGGAGGAACACTCGCTCACTTAGAAAGGTAATGTAGGGGCAAAGAACTAAGACCCTAGCCTTCCTGAGTGAACCAAACTCCTCTTCCAGTAAAACCCCATCTTTTCCTCTGAAGAGCCTGATGCTGGTGGCCTGTGGCCTGAGCACCCTGCTTCTCTCACCAGGAGGTGTGGAGAGGCCATCAGATACCCCTTGTCATATATCACAAGGATTGACCCACCTCAAGGCAGAGTGTAAGAATGGCAGGTGGATATGCTTTATGATTTTTCTCCCACAAAAATTCCTTTTCCCCAAGCAAAAAGTGAGTGTATGGGATGTCCCTCTTGGGTCTCCATTTCTGAAAGAATTAATACCCAGTTCATACCTTTCTCAGTGGTGGATAAGTACTTAAAATGCAAGCATTTTTCTCCTATTGCCAGCCTGCCTATTGTGGCTGGAATACCAAATCTGAACAAACAGCTCTCTGCAGGCTGTCATCTTTGATTATTTTTTTTCCTCTGGGATGTATCGGGTGCCAGGCAGATTGTGCCTGACTTTCTCCTCATAAGGATTACTCAGTTGAGGACACAGTGAGTAGACAGGGCCCAGTAATTAAGTCCCACCTATCTCCATTTCAGAACCCTGGTGGCACAGTGGTTAAGAGCTATGGCTGCTAACCAAAAGGTTGGCAGTTCAGATACACCAGGAACTCCTCAGAAACCCTACAGGCAGTTCTACTCTGTCCTATAGGGTCGACTCAATGGCAACAGGTTTAGGTTTTTTTTGGATCTCCATTTCAAGGAACCCTGGTGGCACAGTGGTTAAGTGCTCAGCTGGTAACCTAAAGGTCGGCAGTTCGAACTCTCCAGCCACTCCGCAGGAGAAAGATGTGGCAGTCTGCTTCTGTAAAGATTACAACCTTGGAAACCCTGTGAGGCAGTTCTGCTCTGTCCTGTAGGGTCACTGTGAGTCAGAATCGACTCAAGGGCAGTGGGGTGGATTTGGGTTGGATCTCCATTTCAACTTTCTGATCTCTCTCCTCCCATGCCAGTGGCTCCCTGCTTGTAAACCTGCCCGAGTGACAGGCACACTCAAGATTCCAGGGCCTGATTCCATCAGCCCTCCAAAGCCTGTGTACTTTTGGAAGCCTGTGGGAAATTCAGCAGTCTTCTAAAGATGCAGCTTACCTACACATCTGTCAGGGTTTAGTTAAACATGACTGACTAATTGATCTTGCAGTGTGAGATGGGGATTCATTTGCTTTGCAAGTTGACTTGGCAGTTTTCTCTGATCAGAGACATTTCGAATAGATGGTATGCATGGCAATAGAGAGGAAATAGATGCTATCAATATTCCATTTTCAGATATAAAATTGACTATAGACCCCACATCCCATTCCCCTCAGAAAAATAGACCACGTCCTCTCCTAGTTAGACCTGTGTAGTGTCTGTCAGAGAAGTCACAAGAGTGACAGTGGATCCCCCCAGAGGCTCTGAATTGGGGCCAGTTTGCATGTGTTACAGATTGAATTGTGTCCCCAAAAAATATGTGTTATAAATCCTAAACCCCTATACCTATGGATGTAATCCCATTTGGGACTAGAACTTTCTTTGTTATGTTAATGAGACCATATCAGTGTAGGGTGTGTCTTAAACAATTCACCTTTGAGATTTAAAAAGAGCAAGTTAGGCACAGAGAAGGAAACACACATGGAGGGGAAGATACAAGCCACATGAAGGTCCTCAAGGAACCAAGGAACAGAAGCTGAAAAGAGACAAGGACCTTCCCCCAGAGCCCACAGAGAGACAAATCCTTCCCCTAGAGTTGGTACACTGAATTTGGACTTCCAGCCTCCTACACTGTGAGGAAATAAATTTCTGTTTGTTAAAGCCACCCTCTTGTGGTATTTCTGTTCTAGCAGCAGTAGGAAACTAAGACAGCATGTTAGTGTGGACCTGCTCCTGATGACTGCAAAGGCTGTCAGTCTCAGCCTTCAGCAACAAGTACTTCCCCTCCTGTCTGTGGACATGGCTTATCCTGAGATGCTGGTTCCTGGCTTGAGGGGGTTAGGGGTTTTGTTGTCTTTTTCTCAGCCTATCTTTAAAGACTATAGGGAAGGAGTAAAGGCACAACCTTGGATGTCAGAATATCGTTATGGACCTCCTGAAAATTAAAGATCCTCAAATGATCGTTAACTTCATCCAGTGCTGTCCAATAGAATGCTGGAAATATTCTGTATCTCTGCTATCCAGTATGGAAGTTGCTAGCCGTAGATGACTATTGAGCATTTGAAATGTGGGTAGTGTGACTGAGGAATTGAATTTTAAATTTTAGTTAGTTTTAATTGAATTTAAATAGCTACCTCTCGCTAGTGATAATGGTATTGGACAGCACAAGTATCCATTTTCACCTATTTCCTATGTGACCAAACCCAGCTTTGTTCAAATGCATTTATCTCACTAGCTTTCTGAATGTTGTGATGTTTGCTCTGAGTTTACCTATAAATCTTCAATTCAAAAACTCTGGACTTGTGTCGAACGATAATATAATGGTAATGTAATAAAAATCATAGCTGGCACATACTGAGCACTTACTATATACCATGCACTTTGCTAAGCACTTAGCACACATTGTCTGATTTATAGTCACATAATGATGTTATTATGCTGAGTTTACAGATTAGGAAACTAAGGCTGTAAGAGGTTAAGTGACTTGTTTGAAGTCACCCAGCCAGTAAGTGGTAAATCTGGATTCAACCCCAGGCATTGTGACTCCAGAGCTGGTATACTCTGCTGCCTGTCAAGACATTTCGCAGTGCCATTTCCTGGCTGATGTTTTCAAATTCAGTCATCCTCTGATTGTTAAAAGCAAGGGTGTCTTAGATTGGCCCATACAATGAATAATATCACTCCTGAGTACTGTGCTCCTCTCAATAATCTTCCAAATGAAACCCAGCAGTAAACATTTTTCCTAGATCAAAGATGAGAAGGTAAGTGGGGGCAGGGAACCTAGATTAAGGGAAACAGAACAACCAGATGGAAATAATGAGAATGCTGATATATCGTGGAAAATGTAACCAATGTCACTGAACAATACGTATAGAAATTGTTAACCGAGAACCTAATTTCCTGTGTAAACTTTCACTAAGAATACAATATTAAAAAAAAAAGCAAAGATGTCTTGAGATCATTAACAACTTGAGTATAAACAGTGGATTGCACATTCACTCAGTGCTTCCAGACTCGAGTTTGGATCCTGGCCTGAAATGAAGGCAGCAGCTGTAAGTGAGACTCTACTTCTCTTCATCCCTGACTGCAGGACTTCCAATGGAGAGCCATGTTGTCTGCTGGGGTCCCTCAAAGATGGCAGATTTGGAACTCTAATCTGTGCCTCCTTAGCACCACAAGACAATCAGAACTCAGCTCTGAGTTGTAGGGCATTCTGCTGGCTTCTTAGCTCTCTGCAGCTTTAGAATTTGGCAAAAGTGGCAGTTGTGGGGTTCAATTCTTTGTCGCTGTCTTACTCCTTGGGATTTTGACTACTCAGGTCTCAAATTTCTGTCCCTTCAGGTGTTAAAGGCCACCAAATGCATTGCTGGTTTTTCTGCCTCTTGGTATCAACACATTGCCTGGGACCTTTGCTAGGATCCTCACCCCCAGAATTAGCGTGTGCCCTGAGGGGAAAAACCACTTGGGAAGTCAGCTCACTTCTCTGCAGTTTTCCTTCCTTTGAGATTTCTCCCCCTCAAGTCTTCCTTACCTCAGTACTCTAGGAGGCCTTCAGACAGCCTGCCCTTACCTGTTTACCTACCTCCCATCTATCCATCAATCCATTCATCCGTCCATCCGTTCGCTCATCCATCCATCTATCTGGATTTTCTTCTTGGTCTCAGCAAGAGTATTTGTCTGCCCCAGTTACTCTGCCATACCCTAAAATAGGGGCTGGAGGATTATAAAGAGGTCTCTTCCACGGAGAAAGCATTTGTCTGTCTATAGCGGAAAGTTAAGAATGAGCCTGTAGAAAGGCCAGCAAAATAGGCCAAATCCACAAATGTAAACCTTGGAGTAAAATAAAATTGAGAGCTTGCTATTACTGGAATCTTTTGGTGTCCTAGGCAGCCTCTCTGTAAGAGCATTAACTATTCCTGGTGTTAATCTCTTGGCATGAGTTTAATGGAAAATGTGATCTCTGGCAAAACTGCGGTATCAAGTTTTATCCGGTTAACAAGAAAGATCTGTGACCATTTTTGAAATGAGCTGCCCAACTGTGAGGCCATTACAGCTTGCTTTAGTAAAAGAAGCCCTGGTGGCACAGAGGTTAAGCACTAGGCTGCTGACCAAAAGGTCAGTGGTTCAAACACGCCTGCTGCTCCAAGGGAGAAAGATGTAACAGTCTGCTTCTGTAAAGATTACAGCCTTGGAAACCCTGTGGGACGGTTCTACTCTGTCCTTATAGGGTCGCTATGAGTCAGAGTTGACTCAATGGCACACAACAACAAGTTTTATCCAGTTAACAAGAAGAATCTGTGACCATCTTTGGAGGATGCTGCCCAACCGTGAGGCCATTACAGCTTGCTTTAGAATAGCTCAGAGGCAGTCCAAATGCAAGTTCTGGACAATGCTGCTTGGCTTAGGAGTCTAGGCTCTCTCTTTGTCATACTCTTTACCTGTGATAGCAACATCCTTTGGGGTGTTTTCAGAGTGAGAGGTGATATTGTGGATGCAGGGGGAAGTTTTTTGGGGGGATGGCTTTGCCAATGAGAGCACATTGTGGGCAAGGAGCTAACAAGGGAGAAAGCCCACTGGCTCATTGTTTCTTGTGTTTGCTTTTTTCTAGCCTGCACAGACAAGGAGTTGAGGAACCTGGCTTCCCGGCTGAAAGACTGGTTTGGAGCCCTTCATGAGGATGCAAACAGGGTCATCAAGCCCACCAGCTCCGACACAGCCCAAGGCAGTAAGACCACCACTTTACTTTTGCTTATTTATTTCATTTTAAATCCCATAGTTTCACAGTGAGTAGACGTTGTTGACTTTGCAGTAGCATTAAATGTACACATTGATTGTAAAATATGTCCCAATTTTGGAATGCTTTAGAATCAAGAAAATACAAAAACTTCTATTTTTAAAGATCTGATTGCAGAAATATTATATGTTTATTACAGACATTTAGGAAAATATACTAAATATATAGAAAAATACCAAAACAAACAAACAAAAAACTCTAACCCCACCATGTTATAATTGTAAAAGCATGTTGTGCTATATACTTCTAATCTTTTTCCTTGGCATTTAGGGGAAAAAAATATGTATGTGTACGTGTGTGTGTGTGTGTGTGTGTGTGTGTGTATGTATGTTTTATGACCTGCTTTTACCATTTGGCAATATACTGTGACTATCTTTGCATGTTGTTAATCGTCAAGTAGTATTCTGCCCTCTAATAGCTACACAGAATCCCAATTTATGGATATAGCATAGTTTATTTAATTGAACATTTATTTGGGGGCATTTAGGTAGTTATTAATATTTAGCTATTATAGATAACACTGTAGCAAGCATCTTTGATGTATCTTTGTGTACATGAGTCAGACTGCATTTTGGTTTCCTTAGAAATGACCAGATAATTGTCTTCCTCCCCCACCATTAAAATGCAGATTCCTAAGCAGCCTCTCTTGGCTTCAGCTACTAAACTGGCAGAGACCATACTCAGAGCCTCTTTTTAAACTGGGAAGAAAACTCAGGGCAGACCCTTATATTTGCAATTTGAGGAGTTTCTCGGTGCCTTTAACTCAGAAGTAGTTACGGGAAGACGTTTCCACAGTACCGCCAACCAGCATAGAATGGATTACTAAACACCACAACTGTTCAAATACATTTGGTTTTGCTACAGCCTTTTTTTTTAAATTTTTTAAATTTTTTTTATTGTACTTTAGATGAAGGTTTACAGAACAGTTTCTCATTAAACAGTTAGTACACATGTTGTTTTATGACAATGATTAACAACCCCATGACCTGTCAACACTGTCCCTTCTCAACCTTGGGTTCCCTATTACCAGCTTTCCTGTCCCCTCCTGCCTTCTAGTCTTTGTCCCTGGACTGTTGTGCCCCATTAGTCTCATTTTGTTTTATGGGGCCGTCTAATCTTTAGCTGAGTGGTGAACCTCGGGAGTGACTTCATTACTGAGCTAAAAGGATGCCCGGGGGCCATACTCTCAGGGTTTCTCCAGACTCTGTCAGGCTAGTAAGTCTGGTCTTTTTTTGTGAGATAGAATTTTGTTCTACATCCTTCTCCAGCTCTGTCCAGGACCCTCTGTAGTGAGCCCGGTCAGAGCAGTCAGTGCACCATCTAGCTGTACTGGACTTAGTCTGGTGGAGGCCGTGGAAGTTGTGGTCCATTAGTCCTTTGGACTCATCTTTCCCTTGTATCTTGTTCTCTTCATTCTCCCTTGCTGCAGAAGGGGTGAGACCATTGGAGTATCTTAGATGGCTGCTCACAGGCTTTTAAGACCTCAGAAGCTACTCACCAAGGTGGAATGTAGAGCTATAAACTGTGTTATTCCAATTGAGCTAGATGTTCCCTGAGACCATGGTCCCCAGAGCCCTCCACCCAGCAATTCAGTCCCTCAGGGAGTTTGGATGTGTCTATGGAGCTTCCATAACCTTTTCTTGTACAAGTTGTGCTGGCTTCCCCAG
>NW_004444063.1:1099191-1123568 GCF_000243295.1 Trichechus manatus latirostris
TTTTGTGTGTAAACTTTTTCTTGAGTTTTTACAGTAGAGGTCTCATACAGTATTTGTCCTTTTGTGATTGACTTACTTTACTCAGCATAATGCCCTCCAGTTGCATCCAGGTTATGAGATGCTTCACAGATTCATCATTGTTCTTTATCGTTGCATAATACTCCATTGTGTGTATGTACCATAGTTTGTTTATCCATTCATCGGTCGATGGGCATCTAGGTTGTTTCCATCTTTTTGCTATTGTGAACAATGCTGCCATGAACATAGGTGTGCATATGACTATTCATGTGACAGCTCTTATTTCTCTGGGATATATTCCTAGGAGTGAGATTGCTGGATCCTATGGTATTTCTATTTCTAGCTTTCTAAGGAAGCACCATATCATTTTCCAAAATGGTCGTATCAATTTGCATTCCCACCAGCAGTGCATAAGAGTTCCTATCTCCCTGCAGCATCTCCAACATTTTTTATTTCCAGTGTTTTTGATTCGTGCCAGTAATGCCAGGGTGAGATGGTATCTCATTGTGGTTTTAATTTGCATTTCTCTGATGGCTAGTGATCACGAGCATTTCCTCATGTGTCTGTTGGCTGCATGAATGTCTTGTTTGGTGCTATAGCCTTTTGTATGTAGCCAAAATATAAAAATACGTTGTTGTTGTAAAAAACATACAGTATATTTGTACCCATTCCTGACCCCTACACTAAGGTATTGTTATTTGTTTAAATAGAATTTCTGAGAGGAATGCTCTTGGATTGAACGAGGTAGGTAAGAAATTAAACTGGCAACTGTTTGGATCCAGAGTTTAACTAGCATCTGGTTTTCAGCCAAAATAAAAATTGTCTCCTAGTCTTTGGTTATTCTTTGCTGCCCATACATCTAGAGCTACCAGTGGTGGATGGTGGTATATGGTATGGTATGATTGTTGTTGCTGTTAGCTGCCATTGAATCAGCCCCTGTCTCACGCGACCTCAACATGCACGACGAAACAAAATGCTGCCGAGTCCTGCGCCATCCCCGTGATTGTTTGCAGATCAGACTGTGTGATCCATAAGGTTTTCATTAGCTGGCTTTCAGAAGTAAATCACCAGGCCTTTCTTCCTAGTCCATCTTAGTATGGTATAGTTAGCCTCCCCTTAACCACCTTTAAGTTAATGGTATGGGGATACTCCACTAAAGTGCAAATATGAGGACCCATCCTGAGTTGGAATCTGTTACTTTAAGGGAAGATAATGTTTACTTCCAGAATCTAAGCATCCAAAGAGTGGTCCTTGGAGGTTGGCATCTATGGGAATGGTGAAGCAAGATGGTTTTTTTTTCCACTCCTGCCAGAGGCCTCCCTGGGAGTTTGTAGAGTTAATTCACAGGTGGTCTAAAGAAACTTTTCCCTGAGACCCTCCAGGGGCAGCCAGGCTCTTGGATTTTTGGAACAACCTTTCAACAAAGTGCAGATTGATGTGAGGAGAGTTGCTCCTTGCAGCCTCCCGTCCTGAGAGGCTCCTTCTGCAGACAGCAGGGAGTCTGTGGAAGACCTGCCCTTGGCCAGAAGCAAACTGTGTCCCCAAAGAGGCATTTAGGTTTGATGACCTGAAGCAGTTGGAGTGAAGGAAAGGTCAAGGAATGACTCTTGGTTAGCCTCCAGGCCATGGAAGGAGAGACTTTTTAGTCAGTTGAGGTGTTCTGAAGGGGCATCTATGGAACCTTGGAAGTCCTGCATGCCTGGGGCCAAGTCTACTTCCCCCTGAGCCCTGGTAGCCACAGATGACAGAGGCAGGAGCCTCTTTTTTAGAATCTTTTTTTTGGAGGAGAGGAGAATTGACCTTTTTTACTGCTGCCCAACTAGCTTGACACTTCTTTTTTGTGATCAGTCAGCAGTAAACTCCTCTTTCCTATGTATTAAAATGTCAATATTCTACAAAATTAATTCATATTATGTAAAATATTCTCTACAAAAGTAAAGAACCATTTAGTGTCAGAGTACATTATCTTCCCTAACTCAATAGTCCCTGAAGACATCATCATCAGAGAGATCCTTCATAGCCATGACATTAGTCAAAGAAGAGGTCACATTATGCTTCATAGTCTCTCTTCTTGAAAGGGGGTATTTTCTTAGATATCCTAGATTTCTATCAAAATGAATATATTTTAAAAAATCGAAAGATTTTATGTTTAAAGGAGTAAGCCTTGCCACACAGCTAGAAAACTTTTCTGAACAAATATTTTTATTAAACATTTGCTATATACCATCATTTTACTTGGACCCACAGTCAACACCCATGGAAGCAGTAGTCAAGAAATCAAGACGCATTGCATTGGGCAAATCTTCTGAAAAAGATCTCTTTAAAGTGTTAAAAAGCAAAGTTGTCACCTTGACGATTAAGGTGCGCCTGACCCAAGCCATGGTATTTTCAGTTGCCTTATATGCATGCAAAAGATGGATAATGAATAAGGAAAACTGAAAAAGAATTGACACCTTTAAATTGTGGTATTGGTGAAGAATATTGAATATACCATGGACTGCCAAAAGAACGAACAAATCTGTCTTGGAAGAAGTACAGCCAGAATGCCCCTTAGAAGCAAGGATGGCAAGACTGTGTCTCACATACTTGGGACGTGTTATCAGGAGGGATCAGTCCCTGGAGGACATCATACTTGGTCAAGTAGAGGTTCAGCAAAAAAGAGGATGATTCTCAGTGAGATGGATTGACACAGTAGCTGCAACAATGGGCTCAAGCATAACAACGATTGTGAGGATGGTGCAGGACTGGGCAGTATTTAATTCTGTTGTACATAGGGTTACTATGAGTTGGAACCAACTTGATGGCACGTAACAACAAGAAGTGTAGGAACCCTCATGGCACAGTGGTTAAGCACTCGGCTGCTAACCAGAAGGTTAGTGGTTCAAACCTACCAGCTGCTCCCAGGGAGAAAGATGTAGCAATCTGCTTCCATAAAGAATTACAGCCTTGGAAACCCTATAGGGTCACTATGATTCAGAATTGGCTTGATGGCGATGGGTTTTATATACTATTGTGAGGTATTGGTGGTTCAGTGGTAGAATTCTCTCACCTTTCCGGTAGGAGACTCAGGTTTGATTCCCAGCCAACGCACCTCTTGTGCAGCCACCACCTGTCAGTGGAGGCTTGTGTGTTGCTATGTTGCTGAACAGGTTTCAGTGGAGCTTCTAGACTAAAATAGACTAGGAAGAAAGGCATGGCAATCTACTTCTGAAAATAAGCCAGTGAAACCCTATGAATCACAGTGGTCCAATCTGCATCTGATCATGGAGATGGCACAGGCCTGGGCAGCATATTCTTCCATTGTGAGTCATGAATCTGGAGCTGACTTGACGCAGCTAACAACAACAGCATGTACCTGTACTGACTGAGGTTCCTGAAGGGAACAGGACAGGCAGTGACAATAGGGGAAGCAAGGAGTTCCTCAGAGGAGGAGGTGCTGAACTTATTTTACTGGCTTCTGGACAGTTAAGACCTTTCTGTGAAGACACTGCTTTAAAAAGGGTGGGCACACATTGCTATATCTCATATCCTGCTGACTAAGCAGGAGTTCCTGGCATGACACACACAAACTTGATGACTGAGCCATGGGATCAGGTGTGGCTAATCAGATGGGCAGTCACTCAAATGGCCCCATCATGGCCCTAGATAGCAGTCACTGTGGCTCTGCCCTGACCCCTGCAGTGCCCATCCCCAAACATGGCACCCTAGTAAACTGCATGCTCAAGGAGGGAAGATCATGCATGGCTGAAGGCAGCTCTGGTAGAGGAGGAATTGAAAATGTAGACTCAGGATTGGGCTGCCTGGGTTTGAATCCCAGCTCCATAACTGTATGACCTGGAGTAAGTAACCTAAGCCTCAAGCCTTATTTTTTCATCTGGAAAGTGGAGATGACATGGTACCATTGCGTAGGTTGTTGCAGGGATTCAATGAGATAATTAATTTATAAAGTGCTTGGAAGAGCGCCTCATAGATTGCAACACATGTAGCATAAAAGTTACCTTTTATCATGGTCATTCCCGGAAAATAAAACCAGTCCTAGAAATCCAGTTTAGGGAATAATTTTGGATTGTATAGCACCTTTGATTCTGAAAGAAAGGAGAGTTTTAGATTTGGGCCATGTCTTCCCGGGGGTTTGCCTGCAAGTAGATTCAGAATCCAGAGTAGTAAGTGAAGCATTATACTTCAAGTGCAAATGGTTTCCATTGTTGAACCAAATAATTCTTTAAGAAAACTACCCCCTCTCCCCAGGGAAATAAGAAAGAAATTATTGTCTGAGTTGATTCAGATTCCATATCATGTATCTCTTTAGGGGATTTCACAAAAGAAGAATGGGGAACAGAGGCAGGTACCTGACTAGTTTTGCCATTAATGTTCAGACTGCTTGGATTTAACAATCGTTTGGGATATATATAATCAGTACTGCTGGATGATGCTATGTAGTTTTATTTTATTGCCATATTTTTATATTTTCTTTTGTTTTTCAAACAAGTTTTTTTTTTCCCTAAATGTGAAGGCATAGATTTCAGTATTATAAGTTATTCCCCTTACTCACCTTGTTTGTATTCTTCCTTTCAGACACACCTTGTTTTAAGCAAGTCTAGTAAATGAAAATCCATATTTACATTACAGATAAATTAGCACTGGGGACTTGTTCCCTGTGGAATGTATTTTCCTAAATTCTGACTTCTGTTCCAGTGCATTTTAAATTGTTTCACTTAAAAAACAAAACAGCCTATAACACAAGGCTGCAGTATTCCAGTAGAGTGCCCCTGAGACTGTGTCCTGGGAGAGAAATGGGACTCTGGGTCTTCTCTTGGAGCAAAAATCTGGGGAGTTGGGAAAGGTGGGGAAGGCCAGCTTGGTGGTGTCTAAGATGTGCCATTCCCTCTGCAGGGTTTGACACCAGCATCCTGCCCATCTGCAAGGACTCCCTTGGCTGGATGTTCAACAAGCTGGACATGAACTATGACCTCCTGCTTGACCACTCTGAGATCAATGCCATCTACCTGGATAAGTACGAGCCCTGCATCAAGCCTCTCTTCAACTCCTGTGACTCCTTCAAGGATGGCAAGCTTTCTAACAATGAGTGGTGCTACTGCTTCCAGAAGCCTGGTGGTAAGGCGGATGGGGATGCTGTCCAGATCCTAGGACAGCCATGCTGGGGCAAGGGAGGACCACATATCACACACTTGGGAGGCAGCTAGACATCAGCAGACAGAAAGACACATCTAGAAAATAAAGAATTCATCCTATTTAATGGCAAATCCAAAGGCTCGTTTCTCCTATTGTGAGAGTCTCAATATGAAAAATACTGTACAAATATAAAAGTATCACAATTACCATTATCACAATTACCAACTTATACTCTGCTTGTTCTCCTTAGAGAAGGCCACTTGTCAGCTTCTCTACGATAAGTATGAATTTATTCTGAGTGTCTTAGACAAGGATATTTTGGTGATAAACTCAAGGTAATTTAAGAAGCAAAGAGGCAAGATTTGGGCAGTATATAGAAAAGATACAGAGCTATCTCATGTAACTCAAAGTCAGATAGGAGGAGCAGCCTGCAGGGGGGATTCAGACTAGGGCCTAGAGGCTGGTGCTCTGACTCTCCCTGTGGGCAGCATAGTCTGGCTTTACTTCCCCCTGCCTCAGCTTCCTGGGTGTGTGCCTAAGTGTGGTGGTCCACAATTCATAGGACCAGCACAGACTGGCTTACATCTAAATCCAATCCCAAGCCCCAGAAAAATCTGGTCCAGCCTGGATCAGGTATCCAGGGTAACATACTGCAAACATGGCTGTCAGAAGCCACCTCCAGGAATAAAAGGATAGCTGCCTACATTAAAGCACTTAAAGTGTATATGTATGTATGTGTGCATGCATGCATGTATGTACAAATAAAACATGCACACAGGAAAACTTTTAGGCATTTGAAAAGGGCATTCAGTGAAAAGTAAGTACATGTGTGTAAGTATATAGGATTATAAAATACATTCCTAGAAGCAGAATTACAGGCCAAAAGGGAGTGTCCATTTTAAAATCTAAGCAGTTTTGCCAATTTGACCTTCAAAGAGGTTGTGCCAATTACCAATTTATACTCTCACCAAAAATGTATAAGTATCTACTTCTCCATGGCATTGCCAGACTTTGTGATCACTGTCAAGAGGGGCACAGGGGCAAGAAATTATATCCCCGTAGAGGCATCATTTCACTTTTCTTCTTCGGAGTTAGGCTGAGCACTTTGTATGTGTTTGAGCACTCTTGACTTTCCTTTTCCTTGAAATGTCTATATTTTCTTTGTACATACTCTGTTAGGCTCTTGGGTTGTTGTTGTGCTTTTTATTTTTTAAGAACTTTCTCTACATTAAGGATTTGCGACTTTTCCAGTGATAAGGGTTGCAAACATTTATTTCCCAACTTGGACTTTGTCTTTGCAATTTTGCTAGAGAGAAATTTGAAATTTTAAGATAGTTATATTTCTCAGTCTTTTATTTTGTGGCTTCTTAGAAGCCATGAAACTTATACTAAACTTCTAAAGGTATTTCCCACTTTAAGATAGTAAAATAATTCCCTTTTTTTTTTTTTAGCACCTTTGTTTATTTAAATCTTGTATCACTCCGGATTTTATTTTGGCATATGGTAGGGTTTCTGCCCCTAACCCCCAGATGGTTTCCAGTTGCCCTCTGTTATTTATTGGCTAACCTATTTTTCTCCCTCTGATTTGAAATGCTTCCTTTATTATATATAAAACCCCTATATGTGCTAATGTCTAATCCCAAATCCTTTGTCCTATTTATGTAACTATTCATAAACCAGTTCCAAACTGTTTAAATTACAGTTGTTTTGCAATATATTTTAATATCTGGTAGGGCTACCATCTCCTTCCATTACTTCTCTTTTACAAGCATTTTCCTGCATATTCTTACATGTTTCTTTTCCCCTTGGAACTTCAGAATCCATTTATCCAATTAAAAAAAAAAAATCTGATTGCTATTTCATTAGAATTAGGCAAGAACAGATTAATCCAGGGAGAATTGGTGGCTGTATAAGATTGAATCTTTTTATCCTGGAACAGGACAACAGCTACATCAGTTACCAGTCAGTTATATTTTAAAGTTTTGTTCTCACAGATATTGTACTTTGCTCCTGTTTATTGTTGTTGCCACTATAAATGCTATAGATTTTTTCCATTATATGTCCTCACTGGTGGTTGTTCCAATGTTAATTTTGTACCCAACCACCTTACTAAGTTCTCCTCTTGATTATAATAGTTATTCTGGTTGATTTGCTTGGATTTTTCAGGCATGCAATCATATCATCTGCAAATAGTGTTCATTTTTTTCTCATCCGTTTCAATTTTTATACCTCATTTCTTTCTCTTTTCTAATTAAATCAGCTAGTACCTCCAAACAATGTTAAACAATAGCCATGGTTTTTATTTTAATAGAAATGCTTGTAGTGATTCAGCATTGAGCATAACAATAATTTTAGGCTTGAGGTCTATGACCTTAGCCTGAGTCCCTTAGAGCTTGAGTGAGGCAAAACCTAAGTGCTAATGCTTCCCCTAAGGAGCCCTGGTAGCACAATGGTTAAGTGCTTGGCTGCTACCCTAAAGGTTGGTAGTTCAAATCCACCCAGCAGCTCCATGGGAGAAAGACCTGGTGATCTGGTTCTGTAAAGATGATAGCCTAGGAAACCCTATAGAGCAGTTGTCTTCTGTCACATGGGGTTGCTATGAGTCAAAATCAACTCAGTGCCACCCAGCAACAACAACGCTTCCCCTAGGGTGCAGTGCCAGTACCCTGAGTCAGAGTTGGTGGCCTGGCCACATGGGATGTCTCTGGCTAGACTGCCCTTGCAGCAACTGCTGGGGCTGTCAGGACCGCCCCCCGCCCCCAATCCCCTGGCATGGCTTGGCCCCTGGGATGAGTTGAGCAAAGTAAATGTTTGTTTTTTCTCTCTCTTTTCTCATTTTATTTACTTATTTTTTTATGAGGTTAGTTAGCTCCTTTACTTTTTTATTAGATCACCACCACCACCCTCCCCAGCTCAGCACCAGTCTTGGGATTTCTGTCTTACTTCCACCTGTCTTTAATTCGTTGTATTGTTATTGTATCTAAAAATGTGAGGAGGGTGATAATGTCATGCTTAGTATTTCCTGTTTATTAATGTATCTCAGGCTAAAATTTTCTCTGAGGCAGTCCGTTAACTGTAGGCCATAGAGATTGGTATCTGTTATTCTTATTATGGTTAACGTGTATATTGTGTAATTAAGGCTCTGAGTGCCTTTTTGACTCAAGAACGAGTTAAGAGAACACTTTTAAACTTTTCGTGTGGTAGGATTATTTGTTAACTGGTTTTGATATTTTTCTTTAGTTTTACTGCTAAGTTTGACCTTCAGAAGTGTTTTCAAAAATTCTCTTGGGAATTATAGTCCTTGAATTAGTCCTTGAATGTTTAAAAATATTTGTTTCTTTTATTCCTGAACAACAGTGTTGTTAAGTGTAAACATCCAAGAAGTCAGTTCTGTTTTTTTTCTGATAATTTTTTTAAACATTATTTTCCTAGCACTGGATGGAGCTATAGAAAAATGTGAAACCATTCTAATGTTTATATGTTTGTTTGGTTTTTCTTCCCCATTATTGGTGATGTAATCATTTCACCCAGAAAACAAAGGATTCTTTCTTTGCTTTTCAAGGACATTAATTTACTAGGACATGTCTCAGTTTTGTTCAGTCTGTATCACTTTTCCCTGAGGCATGTTGTACTCTTTTGAGCTTTAGAATGAAATCTTTTGTTTTTTAATTTTAATTATAATTTTCAGGAACTTTTCTTAAATTAACTATGTCTTTGAAAACTTTTTTCTTCCATTTGATTAGTCTCTTCTCAGGAGCGTGAATAACGTGTATTTCATATGGGTATGGCCTTTATTTCTTTAATTACTCATTTTCCCCTTTCTGTATTATTTTTATCCTTGAGCCTTTGTATCTCTGCCTTGAACTCTAGTCTTTACAGACTCTATTTTTCATTATATTCTAGGATTTCTTAGAGAAATCTTTGGTAATTATTTTCATCTACAAAATTCAGCAGCAAATTTTTTTTATATGAATTCTTCATCTGGAGTTTGTGTTATTCTTTCCTTTGTTTTTTTGACAGCATTTTTGAGTGGATTCCTGTCTGATTCATTTTCTTTATCTTTCAATAAGTAGAGTGTTTTTACTTGCCGTAGAATAGTTTTAGGGAAGGGTCAGTAGTTACAGTTAGCAGGAAGTCAGTGTGCCTCATAGTAAAAGTGTCTGATAACAGTGTTTGCAGGAACGCTTTTGATTTTCCTTCTCTTCAGCACTGAACAATCTTCTAAATGCCTATAGCTTCTATCTTTCTGCATAGTTACAAAGATGAGATTTTCATTTAAAAAATAGGGATAATGTTGGTACCTACCTTATATGATTGTTGCAAAGATTAAATGAATTAAGACATAAAGTTTTAGAACATTGCTTGATACTTCTAAGAGATCAATAAATGTTAGTTATAATAATAAATGCTACCTTTAGTCATCAAGATAGAGTTTGTTTCTCCTTTTCTTTGTTATTTTCCACTGATATCTTTCCCCTTTACTCTGAAAGCATCTTAAAATCAGAAGTTAAGAAAATGCCTTTCACAACCAGTCTCTCTCAGGGAACAAGCAGCAAAACCAGGTGGCACTGTGAAATCCATAGAGCAATGGATGTAAATAGGTGCTTAGATGGGTGGAGGTGGGGGGAGGAGGAGGCTGTAGAAGGAGGCAGTGTGAACTGAAGGTAAAAGCCCTGAGAATCAGAACATTTTTCCAATAGCTGGAGGACAGTGAGCAAACAGCAGAACCTTCTGGAGCCACAAGATCTGCTAAGGCAAATTGTGATAAAACTCTAAAGAATTTCTTTTTGCTTGAAAATGGAAGTAAGTTCTTCTCGGGGGGTGGGGGCAAAGGGTACCACACGCTTTCACACATCCCACTTAGTCACGCGGCTTTCACTGCATCTGTCCTTCCTTTGGGAGCCCTGGTGGTGTAGTGGTTAAGAGCTCAGCTGCAAACCAAAAGGTCAGCAGTTCAAATCCACAAGCCGCTTCTTGGAAACCCTATGGGGCAGTTCTACTCTGTCCTATAGGGTCGCTATGAGTCGGAATCCACTCCATGTCAACAGGTCTTTCCTTTGAGGTGTAGCTGTTTCATGCTGGTTCCTACAACATGCAGATCATACAACATACATTTTACAACTGAGGGCTCAGCGGCTGAGAGGGGTGAAAATGCTTGCCCAAAGTACTCAGCTAGTAGGTGGCAGAGTTGAGATTTAAGGTCCCGCTCTTAACCACTGCGCTTGCTGCCTCTCTGGGTCTCTTCTCTATCTTAATAGTTGTCCTTCGAGGCCTCAGTTTTACTTTCTTGGGGTAGTGAGCTGTGAGGTCTGAAGTAGCATTCTGATCCTCTTTCTCCCCTGCAGCGAGACCTGGGATAGAGTCAGCATCTGTCGCCTTCTGGTTAGTTGGTCTGGTCTTTGGATTTAGAACACTAACCTACTAAACCTTGACCCCAATTCTCAACTCAGAGAAGCCTTAGCTCATAATTTACTTCCTGATATAAAGGAAGAAGTCTATTAGCAAATCACCTATCAGACACTTGTATTTGCTATTTGCTTAAGTTGTTGGTAGGAGGAAAAATTCCCGTACAATGGAAGTAGCCCCCAAGTACTATTTGAAGTACCCTGTGGTATGAGGTTTTTGTTTTTTTAATTAGTAACAGTAATGGCCTAAATTTGTTTTCCTGCATAGTAACAGCATATGGAGTAATTCCACTCCCAGGTGTGTCGTTGTCTACATTTCACGTCAAGAGTGAAGCCGATCATTAGAGATTATATCCCACACCATCTGGAAACTGACTTTCATAAATTATTTTTTAGGTCTCCCTTGCCAGAATGAAATGAACAGGATTCAGAAGCTTAGCAAGGGGAAAAGCCTGTTGGGTAAGTACAATTTCTTGCCGCTCGTTTAAACAACTATTAAACCATCCATGTCTCTTGTAATGTTGAGTAGAGCAATGGTTATTCAATTAGGGACCAGTGTTTTGTGAAAGAAATGCCTTGTTCTACCCGGGCAGGGCTCTTCCAGGCAGCTGGAAATATGCCACAGTCAGCTGGACATAAACGGGATTGGTTAGCTGGCCGGGAAATGCTGCCTGCTCCAACATAAGGAAGAGAGGTCAGGAGGCAGCTCAGGACTAGTGGGCAGGCCAGCAGGGTTAGAATGAGCACCATCTCAATTGCTAATTACTCCGTGACCTTAGGCTGCAATGAACCTTGGCTTTCTCTTCTTTGAAGTAAGGCCGTTGAATAGAATTCTCAAGTATCCTTCTCACCTCTAAAATTATAAAGTCTGTAAATGATTCCTGGCCAATCCTATGATGCTGAGCAGGTTTCAGTGGAGCTTCCAGACTAAGATGGACTAGGAAGAAAGGCCTGGTGATCTACTTCAGCAAATCAGCCAACAAAAACCCTCTGGATCACAACAGTCAGATCTACAACCGATCACGGAGATGGTACCGGATCGGGCACCAGTTTTTTCCATTGTGCATGGGGTCACCATGAATCAGGGACCGACCTGATGGCAGCTAACAAGAACAACATAAATGATAGCATTTCCTGTATTTCTCAGATCAGTTTGTCCATCCAAGGAGGAAGATGAGCTATAACCCAAGCCAAACCCACTGCCGTCGATTCTGACTCATAGCGACCCTATAGGTCAGAGTAAAACTGCTTTATAGGGTTTCCAAGGCTGTAAATCTTTACAGAAGCAGACTGCCACATCTTTCTCACACAGATCGGCTAGTGGATTTGAACTGCCAACCTTCTGGTTCGCAGTCGAGCTCTTTAAGTACTATGCCACGAGGGCTCCTTAGATGAGCTATACTCCCTTCAAAATGTTATCAGACAGAGTTCTATTTAGATTTCTCTGTTTTTCATGTAAACCTTGGAGGAAAGTGCTTTGGCTGTTTAGACACTGCCCATTTCTCTGATCTTTGTCCAAATGTTAGGCAGAAGCAAGTGGGTCGTGTGAGTGTTTTTCCCAAGCATGTGAATCTGTGGCAGAGGTGAAGATAACAGCTGCTCACCCATCAAAGCCTTCCTTTTACCTCCAAACCCTCCTTCCTCCTACACCAGGCCGTGCCTGAGATGCTGGTAAACCTCATTTCTTTGAGGAAGAAAGGAGTCTGCCTTGCTTTCCTTGCCTTTTTTTTTTTTTTTTTTTTACAAAGAGAGCTGAAGACTAACACAATAACTCAAAATTATTCTTGTTTAGCATTCAGAGGAAGGTGCATCCCCTAAGCAGCCTGCCATTTCAGAAGTCTATTTACTTGAAGGAAATGGGCAAGTTTTCTTGCAGACTTGTTGAAAGTAGGTGCTGTGAACTCTGGCAATTTCTCCTATTCTGATATTTGGCTAACATCAAAGTGCATACGCCCTCTCCTCTTCCTTCTGCTTTTTAAATTTACTTGATTGACTGGCCCCCTTCATTCTTTGCACTTTTAATAACCCCTATTCAACTCAGAAAGAACCAGTAACTCCAAAGTTGTCATGATTTTGACCTCTCTGGCCCTCAGTTCCTTCCCCGTGTAAAAAGACACGAAGACATCTTTCCGATCCGAAGGCAAACTGGCTGGAATCTTCTTCCATAAGTTTTCCAGTGCTAGGACTTGTGCTTACTGATCTTATTCCTTTACGTGGAATGTTTTCTTGTATTCACGTGATGTTCCTGAGGTCCACAGGCAGTTATAAAACTAGTATAATGCTATTTTTTTTGTTTTCCATTGGATATGGATATCTTATTTCTGCCTCAGTGATTAGTAATTAATCAAACATCTGCAAGGTGCACAGCCTGAGATAAGATGTCTCATTTTCCATTTTTCCAAGCTCACATAAATTAAATGCCTACCTTTGCTCCACCATGAATCCCACCTAGTTTTAAAGCCCACTTTATCACATATCCTCATATATGAAGATTATTCTGGCTGACTCATAAAAATGTCATTTATTTAGTTACAAACTTTTTTTTCTTTTTTTTGCATGGGGATAATCTCCTAATATAATAAACGTGTATTCAGGGGCATTCAAATTAAAAAAAAAATAAATAAAACCAGCAGCAACAAATTATAATCAGTTATAATTACTGCCTACTTAGAAATGTGGTAATCCTATTACATTGTAGATTTAGAGCAGCACCTGCTTCTTGCCAACCTGGGGGATCAGCCCAATATGCTTTTTTTGGTCTATTAAGTGCTATTTTCCAACTGCAACTCAGGAAGAGGATCAGCGTTTCTCCATGTCTCTACTTGTTCTCTTCCTTTGCAAACCTCGACTGAGAATCTGTTCACAAATTTCTCTGTTTCTTGGTCCCCTGGGATGCTGAAAGCAACTATTTTTTCTTTTCCTTCCTTACGCTCCCTGCAGACTAGGGGCAATGTGCTCTGGCTTGAGAGTCTAAGTAAGAGTGTGGGTGCCATCACTGAGCCCCTCATTGTGGTATCAGCAGGCTTTCCTAACTGATGGATACAGTGTTTAGGGGCCTCCAGAGGCACCCTACCTCTTCATGATCTCATTTGATCTCTGGGAACCAGAGTGTCTCAGAATAGCCTGGTGAGCAGAGTGAATGAGAGTAGATCCTAGAGTCAGCTGGACAGGGTTCAAATTAGGAGAAATTACTCCATGCAGTGACTTTTGCTGCCATGAAATAAAAAGTAAATTAATAAGAACATAGTTACTCTCTAAAACAAACAAACAAAAAGAGAGCTACTACAATAGCTCCCCACTTATCCGTGGTTTTGCTTTCGAGGTTTCAGTTACCCAAGGTCAACCACAGTTCAAAAATGTTAAATGAGTAGGTAGCATGATGAAATCTCATGCCATCCTGCTCCGTCATTCACATAACTTTTATTACAGTATATTGTTATAATTGTTCTATTTTATTATTGGTGTTAATCTCTTCCTGTGCCTAATTTATAAATTAAACTTTATCATAGGTATGTATGTATAGGACAAATCATAGTATATATAGAGTTTGGTACTATCCGCATTTCAAGCATCCACAGGAGGTCTTGGAATATATTCCCCGTGGAAAAGAGGGGACTACAAGGGGGGACTACTGTCTACTAAGATAAAGGAATAGAAAGCCACAGTGCTGAGTAGGTGTCTCTGTGTCCCTGAAGTTGATGTTGAAGATGTTACTACCCAGGTCCCACTCAGGAGAATTCTCCCACAGAAGATGAACACCCAATCATGAAGTAACACACAAATGCACATGCACACACATACACACACTCACACCCTAAGGAAAACCAGAACTAAAAACAATCATAAAAATCACCTACTGTTGAATTAGAATCATGTTAACATCATCAGATTTATCAGTAGCACTGATTTAAGAAGAGAATGTAGTAATTTGTCAAAGTGCTGAATCTAAATTCTAAACTCATTCCAATGATCATTCAAATGTGATAGCAGAGATATTTTAAAACCATCTAAGATCCAGTAAGTTTACTAACCACCAAAAAACAAAAACAACCAAATCCATTGCCGTCAAATTGATTCCAACTAATGAGAACCCCGTGTGTTCCATAATAGAACTGCTCTGTAGGGTTCTCTTGGCTGCAGTCTTAACAGAAGGAGATCACCAGACCTTTCTTTTGTGGTACCACTGGGTGGGTTCCAACCACCAACCTTTAGGTTAGTAGTCAAGCACAAACCATTTGTGCCACCTACGGACCTTCACTAATCACAGAATTCTTTTAAAAATATCACTAAAGGATTTACTCTACAAGAAGAAAAATAACTCCAGAAGGACTTATTGAGATGCAATGGTAAAAAAGAAATAAGACCTACTGTTAAATCTGAATAAATGTGACCTATAAAAATATTTTTATAGCAAGCTAGAATTAAAATTTCAGACTACTGGGGGCAGGAGAAAAAGATAGTAAACTGTGTTAAATTTCTGATTTTATTCAGGAAGAAATGAAAATATAGATTAACTTTAGATGTTATTAGGAAAAATACGCTTCTATCTGGAAAATGTAAGAGTAAACACAAGAAGATTAGAAATACAATATATATTTTTTAAAGCTAGAGAAGAAGAACATGAAATAAAGAGAACTTGATTATTTCAACAGGAATCAGGAAATGGGAAAAATGGTAAATAGGGGGCAGGAATAAGATCAAACATATCTGTAATCACAATAAATGTGAATGGACCAAACTTACTTATTATGAGACTGAGACTATAGACTGGTATTTTAAAGAAAGAGTTACACATAAAACAATTCCATGGGAAGTTGAAATTAAAACATGGTAAAAAGTCTTTTTTAATAACCACATTAATATCTGACAAAAGCAAATACTTTGCTCTGAATTCTAAAAACAAAGAGGGATATATGTTGCTGAAATGTTCCTTTTAACCATATTATGTTATCAATTGGTATACTCATAGTTTTAAAATAAAACAAAACTTAATAGAATTGTGTTTCAGAATTGACTCAATGGCAGTGGGTTTGGGTTTTTTTGTTTTTGTTTTTAGTAGAATTATAAGGAAGAATTGTCAGATCCACAGTCATAATCATAGACTTTAAGATACCTCTTCTTGAAATTTACAGTTCAAGCAGACAAAAAAAAAAAAAAGAGGGCATTAACCCTAAGTGTCTCTGTGCTTCTCTGGTTAAAGTTCACCCTTTTGTTCCTCAGGGGCGTTTGTACCTCGGTGTAATGAGGAGGGCTATTACAAAGCCACACAGTGCCACGGCAGCACAGGGCAATGCTGGTGTGTGGATAAATACGGGAACGAGTTGGCTGGCTCCAGGAAACAGGGTGCTGTGATCTGTGGTGAGTAAGGCCTTCTTACATCAGCCCCACAATGACCCCCAGTGACCCTTGGGTCCTTACCATGTAAGAATCTGCAGAAGAATTTTAAGAGATAGCTATGGTCTACAGTGTGTAAGGGAGACACAGTAATCTTGAAATCACATGCGATTATGCATATCTAGGTTTTCAGATGCCAGGAATTCACCACGACCTTGGGCTGGACAACAGTTTTTGACAGTCAGGGACTTGTTGCAAGCAAAGAGAAACTTTTGCTGCCATTGTTTTTTGCTTAGGATTATAAAACCTCTCCCTGAAGGTAGAGGCATGTCAAGAATTCTAGGGCTCAAATCAAAACAATGCTTGTGGTCCGTGCCACTTAGACTAACCCCACCTGGTTTATTTTAGAAGCAGCAGAGGTGACATGCTCCTACATTCAAAAAGTAAATTGCATGGTTTTACCCTACAGTTAGGTCACAGCAAGGGAGGAACCCTGACATGGGTCATGGCATATAAGCAGAAACTAACCTCAAATCTTTTCTCCCTTCTTAACATATTTCAGAAGAGGAGCAGGAGACGTCAGGTGATTTTGGCAGTGGTGGCTCTGTGGTCCTGCTGGATGACCTCGAGGATGAGCAGGAGCTCGGACCAAAGGACAGAGAAGGGAAGCTTAGGGTGCATACCCGGGCTGTGACAGAGGATGATGAGGATGAGGATGACGACAAAGAGGATGACGTCGGGTACATATGGTAGTCCCCATGAGGAAGAGGACATGGGTTTTGCACAAAATTGCAAGTTACTTCCTATTCCTCCTGCATTTGTATCTAAGACTCTGAGGCACCAAGGTCTCCTCCACTGTTGCTGTCTATACCCGACCCAAGGTTTGGAAGACAACTCCTTGTTCCCAGAGCATTCTGATTTTGAATTTCGTTGTGTGGGAGGAAGGGTGTTGTGCTTTGTTTTTTTCCGACATGGGAATGGCTGGCTTAATAAGAGTCTCCTTCCCTCCCGTGAGATTTATGCAACAAGCATGTGGTTTATGTGGAATTCTGACAGTGCAGGGAGCCCCCGCCCTCTTAAACGTCAAAAACCCTTTTTGATCACCCACACTGGTGGTTATTACAGCATGGTTCCCGGCCTTACAGTGTCTAAGTGCTTTTCTTGTGTCCTGTAGATGTCATGGAAAACACCACACCTGTCCTTTGCCCTCCCTGCCCTCTACTACCCCTGGTGTTTATTATTAAAAATTACGTTTTCACATAACTGTATCTGGCTTCCCACAAACAACAGCCTTAATTCAGTCAAGAGTCCCTTTGGGGAATTCATTTTCTTTATTAAAAAATGGTGTCTGGATGCTTCTCTCTGTACATGCATAAATATGTACGTGTGTACATAAGCGGCTGTGAGTGTATGCATGCACACACATGTATGCACACTTCTTAGAAAAAGTGCTTGATGTATCCATTAAAAACTTATTTGAAAAACAGTTATACATTTATTAGCTTGTCCAGACCTGGATTGCAACTTCTGGAGTAAGATTTGTGTTGAAGTCCTCGTTTGCACTAATAGTTGGCCCTTGTAGCCTGCAGACTGAGGAGGTTTCTTCTCTATGCATCATCAGAGTTCCTGGAAGCCTCTTTGATTCGAATAAGGCTTCGTCTGCCTAAATCACTTTTGTTGCGAAGCCATGCGACTCCCACATGGGCAGCTTCACAAGCCATCTCTTTCATTTCTGCTCAAAGACCTTCTCAGCTGCAGCAGTGCAGTCTGCCAAAGGCTCCTCCCTTCCCTGCCTACTCAAGGGCTTTTTCTAAGGCATGTACACATACCCCTGTTCTTGAGAAGACAGTACCCCAGTGTTCCCCTAAGAGAATAAAATTTAAGATTCTTAATGTTTTGCTTTTGTTCCCTTTCTATCCACAAATCATGATGAAGGTACAAAAGCTGTACAGATTTTTACCGCCCATCATTGTTTGCAAAGAATCCCAGACAGAGGCCTAGACAGAACTTCTTAGTAGCACAGGAGGCTAGAGTTGGATTTTTAAGAGCTAGTCCTCCTTCTGCCTATCCCTCCGCCTACAAGTGTAGACACTAATGATACTAATGAAGAAAGCCCTTCACTACTGCATTTCTTTTCCTGGAGTCAACTCATTTTTGGTTTGAGTTCAAATTCGGTAGAGTTGTCATCTCTGCATTCTTTAGCATTGTTCTCCCTAGCAAGCTGGCCCAGATACAAGTACCAAAGAATAGTCTTCAAAGTGGCTCCATTCAGTTCAGTACCTGTCCTTAAGCCCTTGCCCCATCTGGTTGCCACCTACCTGGATGCTCCAGTCAGCAGCCCAAGCAAAACTCTCTGGCCCACATTTTTTTCTCTTGCTTTTCCTATTAGCTGTAGCCCATCCACAAGAAGACCACATTAATTAACTCAGGCAAAAAATATATTCAGCCAAACCACGATCATAGCAACAACTGACCAACTCCATCCACCTCAAATTGACCATTTATTTGTACCTTACCAACCTGCCTCAAACTGGAACTTTCCAGCCCTTGCATTTAGCTGGATAAAACAATTATTTCTAGAGTTGGGCTCAGATGAGAAATGAATATATTTGATGGAGTTAACTCTTTGGCATGATAAACACAAGTACAACCAGAATCCTAGGTATATTTACTTTCGCTGTAGGGAGACCATAGACAAGCTCTGTATTGGAATCTCAACCTCTATTTCAATTTTTTTTTTCTCACTTGAACAAAGCTTTGAAATCATAATTTAGAAAACAGGTGCTTGGTTGCAGCTAAATGACAATAGAGTATATGAAAAACTCAAGACATATTAAACTCAGTTTAGACCATCAGAGAAAACCATTGTTACTATCTCCTCCAAGCTTGGAAAAAGCACACGAAAACAAATTAAAATCGACAAATTGATTTCACTTAGAGAAACTTCCAGGAACAGAGTGAACCACTGATTTTAATTTGCCTAATTATCTTATGACAAGTGTCAAATTAAGATGACACTTACAGATCCTTAGCATTAGCTTAATTATGAAGAAGAGTGCTCAGTAGACAATTCCCAGTAATGAGATGCCATTTTCAGAGATATTCCAAAAAGATATTTAGATTCATTAAAATATTAAATAAAAAGCCCTCCTGAGACTGGAGCCCAAAATCAATGGCGCAACATTAACACCACTTTTCATGCCTCGCTTTGGCATGGCAGCATTAGGTTTTTTTCAAGGTCTTTAGTACTTTTCACAAGTACTATAAATTGAACTTTAAGTTAGCCTTAGAAGTAGAATTTTTGTTTTCCTCTTCTAGGAGGAGTCCTTTAGTTACTGTGACTGAGTATACATAAAGTCTTGATTAAAAAAAATAGTATTCTGATAATCCAATCCCTTGTTTGAGACAGGTATTGAGTTGAATCCTTACTAACTCATTTGTGGAAACTCCTGAGTGAATAGTTTTATTCTTATTCATGAATGACTCTTTTATTTAATATTGTTTCCGTGGCATCCAGCTTAAATCCCAGAAATGTCTCCCATCATGGTTAGTTGTCTGGCATACTAATGTCCATTGGTTTCAACAAGTATTCTAGGTATAGGAATTCCTTAATATGCTGAATTTGAGGTTTTGTATCAGTTTCCCCTTCTTTTATGCCCATTTCCCCACCCCCAGCACAAACAACAAACATGTCTGTCCAGGTCTGCCTCTCTGCTCTTCCCAGGATGCCATTCACATTTTTTTTTTACCCTGACCACACAGTACAGTAACATCCAAGAGCCCTTTCTACAGTGGGTGGTTTTGGTCTTTTTATACCTTTTTCTCAAAGTCACTGATGTTTGTCCCTGTCAAATGTGTAGCATTGTTAACAACAGCCCACCAAATCCTGAGTGTCAGTTTGTTTACCCTATTGTAGATGAAATACTGAAGTAGGAAAACCTAGTAAATTTTGAATGCTTTTCCATGTATACTTATCTGGAATGTGAACATGACTCTTTGGTTAATAATAAATGCTTAACTGTAGTCTTGAGTAGGTGCATTTCTGTCCGTCTCAATAAATTTTGTCTGCAACATCTCAGTGTGTGTATTTTGTTGGGTTTCATGTGAACTAAGCAGGTCAGGTCCACACACCATCACTGGAGAAGAGTATGGGCAGACAAAAGGGATTGCCAACAGAGGCCATAGTCAGGGCTTCTGTA
Organism: Trichechus manatus latirostris; assembly: GCF_000243295.1. Lineage (NCBI taxonomy): Eukaryota > Metazoa > Chordata > Mammalia > Sirenia > Trichechidae > Trichechus > Trichechus manatus. Next base: position 1,119,281 of record NW_004444063.1, read on the forward strand.
TCTGGTAGGGAGGTTGACCTGCTGGCCATACAGCCTGGCCTGGCCTCTTTTCACACCCTGGCATGTACATGCCCTCTACCTACTCAGTCTAGAACTATTCCACTTGGCCCCTATTTTGACTACTTTTACCTCTTTCAGACACCAGCTTTGTAACCTGTTCCTTACCCATCAGATTCCACTGTTGCTGTCCTGTTTAAAACCTTCAACTTTTTCAACTATGCTTATTACTTCCTTCCCCAGCCAGTTATTCTCCAGTTCTCCCAGAAAAAAACAAAACAATAAAAATATTTCTCGCCTCATAGGGACTCTGGGCTCTCCTTAGTTCATGAATTAACACACCAGATACTTGTCAAACATCAGAAAGCACCCAAGTTGGAAAAGGAATTATTTCCACCTTTATCCACATTTGGGCCAATCTGTCTATGACTTAATTATACCCTGAGTAATTTCACCATAAGCTGAGGTAGAAACTATTTTATGAATAATTCCATTCCCTTACCCCATGGACCAGATTTTACAGACAATTTACATATTGACAATTCAAGGAAAGATGCTTCATATATCCACAAAATGTCAGGAGAATAATGGCCAATATGAAGGCTTCAAGGTAGTTAAAGGGGTACATTAAAGAGTTGTTGACATTTGTGGACATGTTCCAAATTCCTCTCAAATCACGATTTTACAGGTCAAACCCTACATTTCTCCTAAAGTCATACCTTTGTGAATGCCACCTTGTCATTTAAAAGGACCGTAGAAGAACTGGCTATGAGGAGACCTGGCTTCCTGTTTTGGTTATGTAGCTCTTTGCTTACTACTTTCTCAAAGTTCTTAGTCAGTTTGAAGATTTACTTCAATTAGTTGATTTAAGGAAAGAGAAAGATTTCAAAATGTATTCATTCAATAAGCCTGTCTTAGTTATATAGTGCTGCTATAACAGAAATACCACAAGTGGGTGGCTTTACAACGATAAATATATTCTCACAGTTTAGGAGGCTAGAAGTCTGAACTCAGGGCACCAGCTCTAGGAGAAGGCTTTCTCCCTCTGTCTGCTCTGGAAGAAGGTCCTTGTCATCAGTCTTACCCCCTGATCTAACAGCTTCTCAGCACAGGGACCCTGGGTCCAAAGCATGTTTTCCACTCCTGGCACTTCTTTCTTGGTGGTAATGAGGTTCCTCTTCTTTCTTTTATATCTCAAAAGAAATTGACTCAAGATAGAACCTAATCCTGTAGATTGAGTCCTGCCTGATTAACATAACTGCCTCTAATTCTGCCTCATTAACATCATAGTGGTTAGATTTACAATACGTAGGAGACTCATCAGATCACAGAATGGTAGACCACTGCACAATACTGGGAATCATGGCCTAGCTAAGTTGATACACATTTTTGGGTGACACATTCAATCTGTAACAAAGCCTTTATAGATGAATAGGTAGATTTATAGGTTAATAGGTTCAATAAATACATGTTGGATGGATGAATGCCCATATGGCACCATATTCAGTTCTAGAAATATAAAGGTGAATAAGACCTGGTACCTGCCTGTGAAGATATGATCATCTAAAAAAAACAGACATATACATAACTGTTACAATATAGGTTGATGCCAGTGACCACTCCAGCCTTGTTAAGGCTTGCCTTTCTTGGTTCCTTTTACACATAATTCCCTGGTTTTCTTCCTACTTCTCTGGTCATTCATTTTGGGTTTCCTGTATACCCTTTTGTTCAACCAGTTCTGTAAGTATCTGTGTCCCTGGGCCACATCTCTTTAAACTGACATGCTTTCTATGGACATTCATATCTATGCCTTTGAGTTCAATCACCTCCGCCACTCTGAGAAGCCCCCGATCCGTATCTCAGCTGTAGGTTTTAACTTCTGATCCACAATCAACTCGTTTAAATAATTCCTGAATTTCCCATTGACAACTCAATTTCAAACTTTCAAAAGTCAAAATGATAGAATAAGACCTTAGGCATCAGCAAGGCTTAAACAAGTCCTAACAAGCAAGAGCCATAAAGGGAAAGATTGATAAAGTTGCCTCCATCAAAATTAATAACACATCATAAACAAAAGATGAACAAGAGATTAAGAAGATGCTGGCAACACAAAATAGATGAAGGATTAGGGCATGAAATATTTTTTAAAAAACTCCAGCAAATCTGTAAGAAAAATACTGCCCAGCAGGTTAATGGGCAAAAGATGAAAACGAGATTTGCAGAAGAAACACAAATGGCCATTGAAACCACATCCAATGTCACCTATGATCGGAGAAACGCAAATAATTAAAACAAGGATCTGTCAGTTTTCGCTCATAAAAAAAGCTTGATAATACCACGTGTTGATGAGAGTGTGGGGAAATGAGCACCCTTGTACCCTGTGCCATCAGAACAGCCTCGTGGAGGGAGGCTTGGCTATCCCTACCAAAATCAGAGTGTGCATCCTACGACCCAGTAATTCCACTTCTAAGTAACTACTAGTAGAGAAAAATCACACTTATTTACAAAGAGATACATAAAAGCATATCCATTGCAGCGTCGTTTGTTAGAACAGGACATTTAGAAAAAAAACTTAATATCCATCAATGGAGATGTTGGGTGTGTCTCTACTCTGGAATACTATGCAACAGTCAGAAATAATGAAGTAACTTTATGTGCACTGAGAAAGGAAAATCTCCAAAATATTGGTTATATGGAAGAGGCTGGGAATCAAGTAATACATAGAGTGTGACATTTGCAAATTAGATACCTAAAAAGCAATACTATCCATTTTCTCGGGGTAGGTATATAAAAGCACAGAACAAGGCCTGAAAGGACACACACCAAATTGGTAGGAAAGGTGACCTCTGAGGGAAAGATTGGGATTGGGACTGTTGACAATGGGGCATTGGTCACATCTGTAAATTATATTTTTATTTTTTATCACAAAAGTAATATACCATAAAGTCTGTGATTTAAAAATGAATAATTAAAAAATAATTCATTATCTTTCTCTTCAAAATGGCTCCTCCTGCAGCCTATGACTCCAGGAATGTCCCCGTCATATATTTCCTTCTCCAGGCAGAACCTTGAAATCATCCCCAAATCTTTCCTCACCCCACTTCCAACCTATAATAAGTCACTCCTCGTCCATTGCTGTCGATTTGATTCCGACTCATAGCAACCCTGTAGGACAGAGTAGAACTGTCCAGTAGAGTGTCCAAGAAGTCGCTGGTGGATTTGAACTGCCAACCTTTTGGTTAGCAGCCGAGTTCTTAACTGCTGCGCCACCAGGGCTCCAATAAGTCACTAAGCACTGCTAATTCTTTTTAAATATCTTTTTCCTCTCTCTCCCACCACCACTGCCATGGGTCTTACCGCCATCATCTCTTTCCACTGTCCTGTAAATTCCTTAACTAGGGACCCTCCCTGCTTTTATCCTTGCCCAGCTCAGATCCATCCTACACGCTGCAGCTGCCAGAGTAATTTATTCTTAAAGGCAAACGTGATCATATCACTGCCTCACTTAATTTCAAAGTTTCTCATCACCTTCAGGACCAAATCCAAACTATTTGGCAAACAGGCTCCTTTGTAACTGATTCCTTTGCGCTTTTGCATTCCTCAAATTCTAATTGTTCCTCCTCCTCCCCACCCCCCACCCCTACCCCAGGCACCTCTGCTCTTCTCAAGCCTCTGTACCTGTGCTCCTGATGGTTCCTTTGCCTGGAAGACCCTAGGGGCTCAGCGCAATTATTCTTCTACTTGGAAGACTTCTAGATTGCTCCCAACAGAACCGGGCATCCAACTCTCATCTCCAGCACCCTATGTATATCCTCCACACAGCACTTGTTCCCCACACGTTAACTGCTCATGTCCAGTGCCCTTCAGTCTTGCCCCTTCTTATTCTTCAGTACCCAACACACAGTCAATAACCAGTTACTGTCTGTTGGATGAATAATGAACATAAGCAAATGGCAAGTTGAATGTAATTAATGTCACTGAATTGTACACATAAAAACAGTTGAAATTGAAAAATGTTTTGTTATATATATTTTATCACAAAATTTTTTTGAAGAAAATAAATATGGTAATGAGACCAAAGACTGACCAGTTTTTGTTTTTTGTTTCTTTTTTTTAAAAAAAAAAAGACCTCGTAGAAGGGGTGACATTCTACAGGGAGGATTTGCAAGGCTGAGAAAGGGTGGCAAATACAAGGACACAAGTTGAGTTTTTTTTGTTTTTTTTTTTTTTTAATATTTTATTGTACTTCAGGTGAAGGCTTACAGAACAGATAGTTTCTCATGTAACAGTA
>NW_004444063.1:1132380-1146295 GCF_000243295.1 Trichechus manatus latirostris
GGATTGTTGATTCTCTGTTTGGCTTAGTTTTTCGGATCTTTGTTGTGGAGGGACGGCGTGGTGCTTCTGCCTAGACCGCCATCTTGCCGGAGTCTCACAAGTTGAGATTTTTAACAGTTTTATTAAGGTATAATTTACATACTATAAAATCCACTTATGTTAAGTGTGTAGTTCAATGACTTTGAGTAAATTTACAGAGTTGTCAACCATCACCATAATCCAATTTTAGAATATTTCCATTACCACCAAATGAAACCTCATGCCCAGCTATAGTCCTGCCCCTTTCCAACCCTGAGCCCCAGGCAACTGCCAGGCTACTTTCTGTCTCTAGGGTTGCCTTTTCTGACATTTCATATAAATAAAATCATACAACATGTGGTCTTTGGGTTGGCCCATTGATGACAAATCAGCCATGCCAATGAGTTCTATTGTTCACAGGTTTGTATACTGTAAATCTGGATGGCCAACCTGGTGCCAAATAATGACTTGCACGTCTTTTCAACATTAGGGCTTGACACTGTAAACAGCTGACAATACATGTTCTCCAAAATCAGAGCGAAATCCTGTTTTCCTGACATTTCTGTTGTTTTTATTATTCTACCATAGAATATTTTCTTCATCCTTTTTACTTTTTTTTTTTTTAAAGGACTTAGAGACCATTCAATTGTGTATAACAAGAGTGTTTTCTTCCCACTTATTTTTCACAAATTTCAACTCTATTCATATAAATCAAAGTTTAGTTTTAAAAAGCTGTACCACTAATCACATTCTGGCAAAAGAGACAATAAGACTAATTAAAACCCAAATCCTAGTTCTTATGGAAATCTGGCCAGTGCTTAAAATAGAACCTGAGTGATGCTGTTTCTGTGGCTTGTGGGCCCGGGGCTCCTGTTCACAGCAGCTTTCACTCACTTCCTGGTCATTCATGCTCCTTTTCAAAAACAAATAGAAGACATCAGCCTACTAAGGGGTCCATACTCATCTTCCATTGACAAAAATACTGACTGGAGCCACTTTGCCAGCTAGGAAGCAAGACAATGCCATGATGTGTTGTGGTTGCTAGGTGCTGTTGAGTCAATTCCAACTCATAATGACCCTATAGGACAGAGTAGAACCACCCCATAGGGTTTCCAAGGCTGTAATCTTTACAAAAGCTGACTGCCACATCTTTCTCCTGCAGAGTGGCTTGCAGGTTTCAACTGCTGACCTTTCAGTTAGCAGTAGAGTGCTTAACCACTGTGCAACCATGGCTCCATCTTAATACTAATAATCACCCTTAATTAGATACCGATGGTGAGTGTCCCCCACACGTCTGTCAGTTTGTTGCACTGTGGGGGCTTGTGTGTTGCTGTGATGCTGGAAGCTATGCCACTGGTATTCAAATACCAGCAGGGTCACACATGGTGGACAAGTTTCAACTGACTTCCAGACCAAGAGGGACTGTGAAGAAGGACCTGGTGGTCTACTTCTGAAGAAAATTAGCCAGTTAAAACGTTATGAATAGCATCAGAACATTGTCTGATACGGTGCCAGGCGATGAGCCTCTCAGGTTGGAAGGTACTCAGAAGACAACTGCAGAAGAGCTGCCTCCTCAAAGCGGAGTCAACATTAATGACGTAGATAGAGTTAAGCTTTTGCAACCTTCATTTGCTGATGTGGCATGACTCTAACTGAGAAGAAACAGCTGCAAACATCCATTAATAACTGGAATATGGAATGCACAAAGCATGAATCTAGGAAAATTGGAAATCGTCAGAAATGAAGTGGAATACATAAACATTGATATCCTAGGCATTAGTGATCTGAAGTGGACTGGTATTGGCCATTTTGAATCAGCAAATCATATGGTCTACTATGCTAGGAACGACAAATTGAAAAGGAATGGCATCCCATTCATTATAAAAAAAAAATTTCCAGATCTATCCTGAAGTACAGTGCTGTCAGTGATAGGATAATATCTAAACACCTACAAGGAAGCAAAGTGATATAACTATTATTAAAATTTATGCACCAACCACTAAGGCCAAAGATGAAGAAATTGAAGATTTTTACCAACTTCTGCAGTCTGAAATTGATTGAACGTGCAATCAGGATGCATTGATAATTACTGGTGTTTGGAATGCAAAAGCTGGAAACAAAGAGGAAGGATCAGTAGCTGGAAAATATGGCCTTGGTGATAGAAACGATGCCAGAGATCACATGATAGAATTTTGCAAGACCAACAACTTCTTCATTGTAAATACCTTTTTTCAACAACATAAACGACAACTATACATGTGGACCTCACTAAATGGAATACACAAGAATCAAATCAACTGCATCTGTGGAAAGAGATGATGGAAGACTCAATATCATCAGTCAGAACAAAGCCAAAGGTGGACTGCAGAACAGACCATCAATTGCTCACATGCAAGTTCAAGTTGAAACTGAAGAAAAGTAGAACAAGTCCACGAGAGCCAAAGTATGAAGAGTATATCCCAGCTGAATTTAGAGACCATCTGAAGAATAGATTTGACACACTGAACACTAATGACTGAGCTGTGAGATGATGCTAATGACATCATACATGAAGAAAGCAAGAGGTCATTAAAAAGACAGGAAAGAAAGAAAATACCAAAATGGATGTTAGAAGACACTCTGAAACTTGGTCTTGAACATTGAGTAGCAAAACAGAATGGAAGAAATGATGAAGTAAAAGAGTTGAACAGAAGAGTTCGAAGGGAGGCTCAAGAAGACAAAGTATTACAATGACGTGTGCAAAGACCTCAAGTTAGAAAATCAAAAGGGAACAACATGCTTGGCATTTCTCAAGCTGAAAGAACTGAAGAAACAATTTAAGCCTCGAGTTGCAATCGTGAAGGATTCTATGGCAAAATACTGAATGACACAGGAAGCATCAAAAGAAGATGGAAGGAATACAGAGTCACCATACCAAAAAGAATTGGTCAACATTCAGTCATTTCAGGAGTTAGCATATGATCAAGAACCGGTGATACTGAAGGAAGAAGTCCAAGCTGCACTGAAGATGCTGGCAAAAAACAAGGCTTCAGGAGATGACGGAAAACCAAGTGAGATGTTTCAACAAACGAATGCAGCACTGAAGTACTCACTTCTCTATGCCAAGAAATTTGGAAGACAGCTACCTGGCCAACCGACTGGAAGAGATCCATGTTTATGCCTATTCCAAAGAAAGGTGATCTAACCGAATGTGGAAATTATTGGACAATATCATTAATATCACACTGAGTAAAATTTTGCTGAAGACTTTGCAGCAGTACATCGACAGGAATCTGCCAGAAATTCAAGCCAGATTCAGAAGAATACATGGAATGATGGAGATCATTGCAGATGTCAAACGGATCCTGACTGAAAGCAGAAAATGCCAGAAAGATGTTTACCTGTGTTATATTGACTATGCAAAGGCATTCGACTATGTGAATCATAACAAATTATGCATAACTTTGCAAAGAATGGGAATTTCAGAACATCTAATTGTGCTTCTGAGGAACCTATGCATAGATAAAGACACAGTCGTTCGAACAGAACAAGGGGATAGTGTGTGGTTTAAATTCAGGAAAGATTTGCATCAGAGTTGTATCATTTCACCATATTTATTCTATCTGTATGCTGAGCAAATAATCCGAGAAGCTGGACTGTATGAAGAAGAATTGGGCATCAGGATTGGAGGAAGAGTCATTAACAACCTTGCTTGCTGAAAGTGAAGAGGCCTTGAAACACTTACTGATGAAGTCAAAGCCATAGCCTTCAGTATGGCTTACACCTCAACATAAAGAAAACAAAAATCCTCACAATTGGACCAATAAGCAACATCATGATAAGTGGGGAAAAGATTGAAGTTGTCAAGGATTTCATTTCACTTGGATCCACAATCAACACCCATGGAAGCAGCAGTCAAGAAATCAAATGACACATTTCATTGGGCAAATCTGCTGCAAAAGACCTCTTTAAAGAGTTAAAAAGCAAAGATGTCACTTTGAGTACTAAGGTGTGCCTGACACAAGCCATGGTGTTTTCGATTGCCTCATATGCATGCACAAGCTGGACAATGAATAAGGAAGACCTAAGAAAAATTGATGCCTTTGAGTTGTGGTATTGGTGAAGAATATTGAATATACTATGGACTGCCAAAAGAATAGACAAATCTGTCTTGGAAGAAGTGGACCCAGAATGCTCCCTTAGAAGTGAGGGTGATGAGACTTCTGCTCACATAATTTGGACTTGCTATCAGGAGGGACTAGTCCCTGGAGAAGGACATCATGCTTGGTAAAGTAGAGGGTCAGCAAAAAAGAGGAAGACCCTCAAGGAGATGGACTGACACAGTGGCTGCAACAATGGGCTCAAGCCTAACAACAACTGTGAAGATGGCGTGGGACTGGGCAGTGTTTCGTCTGTTGTACATGGGGTCGTTTTGAGCGGGAACTGACTCGGCAGCATCTAAAGACAACAACCTGGTGAATGTAAGCTGCTTGTCTACATCTACATTATCTCATAGATACCTCAGAACCATTCTGTAGGTAGATACTATTGCTATTCCTATTTTACCAGAGAGGTTAAGTAACTTGTCTAAAGTCACACAGCTAGTAAATGGCATAGCGAGGATTTCAATCCAGAATGGACTGGCTCCACATCCATCTTCTTAACTAGTATGCTCTGATGCTGTGGGCACTGACTTAAAAAATGAAATATAGATAAGTAAAAGATAAGTACATACATACATAATAAACCAAAACCAAACTTGTTGCCATTGACTCGACTCTGACTCATAGGAACCCTATAGGACAGAGTAGAACTGCCCCATAGGATTTCCAAGGCTGAAATCTTTATGGCAGCTGACTGCCACATGGTTCTCCCATGGAGCATCTGGTGGGTTTAAACCGCGCACCTTTCAGTTAGCAGCCAAGTGCTTTAACCACTACACCACCACAACTCTTTCACATACATTAAATAAACAGATAACTGAACCCTGGGAAAATGTCCAGCAACAGATAAATTCACATTTATCAGCTACCAGGTACCTCGCACTGTGGGATGAGGAAATCAGACCTTGTCTTTAAAGAACTCCCGATTTCTTTGCTGGAGAGAGAGCAAAAGGACAGGCAGAGAGCTAGGCAGACTGCTCTGTGTGGTGTGAACTGCCTGGTCTGTAGAATAGGCCATCATCAGGGTTGGATTAACCGGTAAGCAAGGTATGCACGGGCTTAATTGTGTTTACTTACTAATTTGTAGCACACAATTTTCACGTTAGTGAAACTGCACTACAGTAAGCACAAGTAAGCCTGTGCGTACCTTGCGTATTGGCTAATCTGTCCCTGACTTCATGGGTAAGAATCTAGCTCCTTGTGTTTTCTTGCACAAGCCTCTTCCCTTTCTGAACCTCAGGTCTCTCACCTCCAAAATGAATGAGTTGCTCCTCCTGTTCTCTGGGGTCCTATGATTCTGGGCTCACCAGCAGCTCTATCTTTGCTTCCTGTGCAACACCATTTATGCACATCGAACTCTCACTCCTGGGCTTTCCGCTGATTTCCACAGCTTTGAGGACAACAAAGCCTTGACGTATTTTTTAAGCACTGTGCTGTACAATGTGGCATAGTTTTTCTTATAAATGGGGGTGAATTAAGATTGTGTCTGGGGAATTGCTTTACACTTTAATCACACCCCAGCCCTCTCCCTTCTCTCCTTTGATATTGCCCTCCGCATGGTTTCTCAAAGTCCAAATTTCGACTTCACAGCACTTGGTGCCTCGTTCACCACGAATAGCCGTATTTCACTTGTGGCTGAGTGGAGAATTCATTTCATTTCACTGTTCAGTCTCAATAGCACAAACATATATTCCTTGCTGACATATTTTCATTATGGAAAAGAAAAGCTCTCGAATAGATGTTGCCCATATGGATTAATGAGGGGAATGGTTATTTATTCTGCCACTTGACATTTTGTGCGGAATAATTCCTGAGCCATTTATACTTTAGCAAATAGTTCACGAACAAAGGAACTTAGCACTTTGGATGAGCACCACGCCAGGATTTAGGATCTGGCTAACGTTAACCAATAAGAATGAAGCCACTTTCCAGAATCTCATTTAATGTAATGATACTACATAATGTCACAGCCATCTGGCCTTGGGAGACAGCCATTCTTAACACTGGGCAGCACCTCCTAGCCTGAAAACCAACCCCACTGATCACTCCCTGGGGATCTCTGAGGAACCCTGAAATCCTCCTACCTGTTGCCATCAAGTTGATTGCAACTCATGCTGACCCCACATGTCAGAGGCATAGCTGGGGAGGGGGGCTAGTGGGGGGAACTTGACCTGAGGTGCAAGTCCAAGGGGATGCCAGATGAAGCGAGGGATGACATTCTGAGGCAACACAAATATGAAAAGTGCTTGAATGAGGCAGCTGGACAACAGGGGGGAAGGCATTTCTGCTGCTCCTCACTGTTATCAATCTATTCATCTTTAAATTGGGGTGGGGGTGTACAACTTAGAGATTGCCCCTGGACACTCATTACTAGCTATGCCTCTGCCACGTGTGACAGAGTAGGACTGCTCCATAGGGTCTTCTTGACTGTAATTTTTACCGAAGTAGTTTGCCAGGCCTTTCTCTCGCCATGCCACTGTGGGTTGGAACTGTCAACCTTTACATTAGTAGATAAGTGCGAACAGTTTGCTCCACCCAGGAATCTAAACTCCTCTTAACTCAACATAAAATGCCTGGCCTATCTATAGGTTGAGTCAACAACCTCTGTTAACATAAAAATACCCTGGGCCATTTTTTATCAAAAGCCAATGGCTCCACTTTGAAGAATTTCATTTTGTAAAATGTTTTCCAATCTGAGTTTGGCTGATGTCTCTTTGTGATTAAATTTGGTGATGCATTTTTGGTGGAAATAACAGAGGTGACAGATGCCCTTCTCAGTGTCTCTTTACTGCTGATGTTAAATTTGATTCCTTGGTTATGGTTTTATTTGTTAGTTTTGCCCACTGTAACATTTCCTCTCCCTCCCCCTTACAATTAATAAAATCTTATGGAATGATTATTAAAAAAAAAAAAAAAGCCAATGTCTCCCTTTTGCCTACAAAAATGAATAATAGAGAAATAAATAATACACTGACTCTACAACTTTTCTTCGTGTACACAAGGCCTAGCACCACTGTCCCTAACCTCCTTTTTCATTTTAATATTTTCCTTCAACATGCTCTACTCATATCCTACAGCAGTTTTCTCTGTTTCTGGAATACCCTCTCTACTTCCCTGGCTCTGTGCCGGGCTAGAGCACTTCATCCCTGAAATCTTCTAGGTGATATTTTATTCATCTCTCATGGCCCCTGAACCATCAGAAGGGGCCTTTTACAGGGTCCCAAGAGTCATTATCCTCTTCCCTAGATTTGGCCTTTTCTAAAAGCCCCATGAATGTATGTATGCCTTGTACCTGAGTTATTGATGGATTTATTCTCCAAGACTATGAGTCCTGTGGGCAGGAACTCAGTCTGACCCTTCTCTGTCACCCCACAAAAGCATAGCCCTAGGCTTTTCAGCTACCGCATGCTCTGGGAGTGTTTTCTGAACAGAATAAATTGTAAATTCCTAGAGACAAGTACTAAGTCTATTTTTATGTAGCTTTCACAGAACGCAGTATGTGACCGATGTGCAATGTAAACTCATCTTGAAAGAACAAAGGAACAGAAGTAATAAACTGCAGCCAATCATGGGCTAGAACCTCTGGTAATGTTCTAAAGCCTCTGGGGAATTCCTGCGAACTTATCCGTCAACAAATATGTATTGTGCTTCTACTTTGTACTGTATTAGTTGGTAGGTTTTTTTGTACTCTAGGTTCTGTGACACTCAGAGCAGAAAGAATTTCCCTACTCTGGGGCCACATTTGAGGGTACCCCAGTTGCCAGAGCCAGGAGACCCAGTGTGCTGGTGCTTCTACTCCATCACTTCTGACCTGCAGCCTGCTGCCCTTTGTGGTCCTCTAATGGACTGCCCCTTCTGAGCTGAAGTAGGAGGCACAAAGGGACTGAATTCTCAAAAGTCCACTTCCTCCCAGTTGGCTGGCAGATCATCTCAGAACAGGAAGCTCTGGGGAGGCCGGAAAGAGGCCTGGAATCCTGTGGGGGAAAAAACACCATGGGTTACTCAAGATGTTTGAGCTTCCAGAAATAAGTATAGAATAACTGAAATTGAACACTGAATGCGTGGATAAGAGACAGTTAATATTTAGTGAATGGGATGATTTAGCTGAAGAAATGACTCCAAAAACAGTAAAGATAACAGAGATATAGAAAACACAGGGGAGGAAATAGTTAAAAGATATAGAGGATAAAGGAAGGAGTCCAATATAATTGGACTATAACTGAATGCACTAGAATTCCAGAAGAATATAGTAGAGAAAATAGGATAAAAATAATATTTAAAGAGCTAATGAGTTACGTTTTTCAGAATTAATAAAAGTCACCAATCCTTAGATTCAGGAAATCCAAAAAATCCCAACCAAGATAAATACAAAGAAATTCATTCCTAGTCTCATCATAGTCTGCTGAACACCAACGACAAAAAAAAAAAAAAAAAAAAGCCTAAGAGAAGCCATAAATAAAAGAAACAGCAATCTGGTCAGTGGTTCTCCAACTTCAGCGTGTGTCAGAATCACTTGAAGAGGCTTTGAAAACATATGTCCCTGAGCTCCACCATCAGAGTTTTAATCCAATAGTTCTGGAATGAAGCTCAAGCATTGCACTTCTAACAAGCTCCAAAGTGATGTCATGGTTTGAATTATGTCCCCCCAAAAATGTGTATATCAGTTTGGCTGGGCCATGATTCCTGGTACTGTGTGATTTGCCTATATGTTGTAAATCCTGCCTCTATGATGTTAATGAGGGAGGATGGGTGGCAGTTGTGTTAGTAAGGCAGGACTCGATCTACAAGACTGGATTGTGTCCTGGGCAATCTCTTGAGATATAAAAGACAGAAGTGAGCAGTGAGACAGGGGGACCTCATACCATCAAGAAAGCAGTGCCAGGAGCAGAGTGGATCCTTTGGACCCGGGGTTCCTGAGCAGAGAAGCTCCTAGTCTGGGGGAACACCAAAGAGAAGAAGGCCGACAGAGAGAAAAAGCCTTCCCCTGGAGCTGATGCCCTGAATTTGGACTTTTAGCCTACTTTGACTGTGAGGAAATAAATTTCTTGTCATTGAAGCCATCCACTTGTGGTATTTCTGTTGGAGCAGCACTGGATGACTAAGACAGTGATATTGATGCTGCTGGCCTAGGGACTGGCCTTTGAAAACCACTGAATTAGATTGATAATTGCATTCTAAAAAGCAGCAGTGGAAGACAGACAACACTAGCTAGAAAGATTTCTGCAAGGTACCAAGAGAAAAATCACTGTCAATTTAGAATTGATCCAGGAAAACTATATTTGCACAAAAACTGCATTTATTGCCTTTCACTGAAATAACTTCTAAAATATGTGTGTTAGGAAGACAGAAAATCATCCCACAAGGAAAGTCTGAGATGGAAGAAAGAAAGAAAATGGGAAATATGCAGATATATTTAAACAAATACTGACTGTGCAAGGCAAAATCACTACTGTCTAATTTGCAGAGCTACCAAAATCAATTTAGCATTAAAATCCTGGCATATAAAATGATACAGGTCAAGACTGGAGTGATCAGAATTTAAAACATTCTAAGATTCTTATTCTGGTTGGGGAGAAAGAAAATATATTATCTTTTGATTTATAAAATTAAATATATATATATATAAAGATTTCCAGTGCACTCACTGTAAGAACAATAACAGAGTGTATAATAACTAAATTAACAGACAGGAAAAGTATGGAATGAGAGAAAAGGAAAAAAAATATAAAAGAATTACAAAAAGCAAAACATAAGATGGTAGAGGGACTCGGGCAGACATGGCTGTGGCAGCACGCTTGTCCGTTTTCCCACTCTTGCTTATTCTGTAATATTCTTTGAACTTGGTCAGACATGGCTCTGGCAGCATGCTTGTCCATTTCCCACCTTTGCCTTTTTGAATATATGCCGAATAAAACTTCCTTTTTGCTTTAAAAAAAAAAAAAAAGATGATAGAAAAGAATCCAAATACACTGGTAGTCATAACGTACTAAACTCGTCAGTGAAAATATTGATTATTAGATTGGATTAAAAAGTAAGATTCAGGTATATGCTGTGTCATGGTTTGAGTTATGTCCCCCAAAAAATGTGTGTATTAATTTGGCTGGGCCATGATTCCCAGAATTGTGTGGTTGGCCTCCATTTTGTGATTGTAATTTTACGTTAAAGAGGATTAGGGTGGGATTGTAACACCACCCTTACCCAGGTCATATCCATGATCCAATGTAAAGGGAGTTTCCCTAGGGTGTGGCCTGTACCACATTTTACCTTACAAGAGATAAAAGGAAAGGGAAGCAAGCAGAGAGTTGGGGACCTCATACCATCAAGAAAGCAGTGCCAGGACCAGAGCATGTCCTTTGGACCGGAGTCCCTATGCTGAGAAGCTCCTAGTCTGGGGGAACACTGATGAGAAGGCCAAGAGAGAAAGAAAGCCTTCTCCTGGAGCTGACACCCTGAATTTGGACTTTTAGCCTACTGTACTGTAAGGAAAGAAACTTCTCTTTGTTAAAACCATCCACTTGTGGTATTTCTGTTATAGCAGCACTAGATGACTAAGAGATGCTGTATGTCAGATGTAGCTAAAACACAAGAATAAAAAAGTTGAAAGGAAAAGAGTTGAAAAAGTTGTATCAAGTAAATACTAAACTGAAGATAATTATTGTAGCTATGTTACTTTCAGACTCAATGCAATTTACAAAAAAGAAATTAATGGACATTTATAGGGTCACTATATGTTAATAAAAATTTAAATTCCTTTCCTCAGTCAATATTTTTTGAGTACCACTCTTCAGGCACTAGGAATACAGCAGTGAACAAAAACAAACAGATCCCAAGAAATGAATTTAAAATCTAAGTTTGTATGTGTTGTAGTTGTGTGCTGTCGAGTCGATTCCAACATAGTGACCCTACAGGGAAGAGTAGGAGCCCTGGTGGCACAGTGGTTAAGTGCTCGGCTGCTAACCAAAAGGTCGGCAGTTCAAATCTACCAGCCACTCCTTGGAAACCCTATGGGGCAGTTTTACTCTGTCGTATAGGGTCACTATGCGTCTGAATCGACTCAATGGCAAAAGGTTATGATTTGGTTTTAGGGCAGAATAGAACTGCCTCATAGAGTTTCCTAGGCTGTAATCTTTACAGGAGCAGATTGCCAGGTCTTTTCTCCCAAGGAACAGCTGGTGTGTTCAAACTGCCAATGGTTCGGTTAGCAGCCTAGCACTTAACCATTGTACCACCAGCACTCCTTAAGTTTGTTAAGTTTGTATGTAACACACTTCAAACCTGAAAGAGCAAAATATTGAATGAACTATTGATACCATATTTGGTAAAGTACAGGGTCAGTGAAAAAGAGGAAGAGCCTCAGTGAGATGGACTGACACAGTGGCTGCAACAATGGGCCGAGATTATAAGGATGGCGAAGGGCTGGGCAGCGTTTCCTTCTGTTGTTCATAGCGTCACTATGAGTCCGAGCTGACTCCACGACACCTCACAACATCAACAACATAAGATGAAATTGACAAGTCCACCACGGTAATAGGAGATTTTTATTTAACATACCTTTCTTCAGTGATCAATGAAACAGGAAACTAAAGAGCAAAGATATCGAAGAATTGAACGCCAAGATTAACAAGCCTGATTTAACTGACGGGTATAGAACTAAATCCTCCACGAAAGAACACATGCGTGTACTAGGCCAGAAGGCACAGCTCAAGCTCAATACATTTCAAACAACAGTCAATATCACACAGACCTCATTCCCTGATATCAAAGCCAGAAGTCAATAACTAAAAAATAAATATAAAATATCCATGTTTGGAATTTAGAAGTAACTAATGAAATAGAAAAAGAAAAAAAAAGATTCAATAGAGAAAATAAAGATCAACAAAGACCAATTAATGTTAATTCTTAAAAATCTCCATCAAGAACAAAGAAATAAAAAAAAAGAAAACAAAATATATATTAGGAATGAAATGGGGATATAACTACAGAGGCCACAGAGATTTAAAAAGCAATAAAAATAATTAGAAACTTTTCACCAGTTAATTTTAGAACCTTACAGAAATGGAAAAATTCTAGGAAAAAATATGAATTAGCATTTTGGCTCATGAAAAAAAGGAAAAATATTAGAAAATTAAATAATCAATTTAAAAAAAAGCCTCCCTTTAAGCATAGCCGGGCTCAGATGATTTTACAGAGACATTCTATGAAACACTGAAAAACAGATTATAAACTCAGAATCCTTTTATGAAGCAAGCATAACATTGACCAAAACCAGAGAAGGATATTACAGGAAATTTAAAAAAAAAAAAAAATTGCTAACCAATCCTACTGATGAACAGAGAGAGATTCGTATTTTAAAAAGTTCTGGAAAATCAAAAGGAACAACATTAAAAAAAAAAAAGATAATATAAACAGGAGTAAGGCAATTCTATTCTAGAAATACAAGGTTTGTTTAATATCAGAAATGCTAGTAATTCATTTCACCATGTTAACTGAAGATAAAAAACCATACGAACTTACCAATAAATGCAGAGAAAACATACTTAGTAATGTAATGTTCAGGACTTTTTAAAAAGGTAATTAATATACTCGGAGAATCTTTAAAAGAAAACAGGCTATTAACTTCTTAAAATAAAAAATAAATATGGTGAGAAAAGTCCTCAGTAGATGGACTAAAAAGCCAAATAAACCCACAAAGAGAAAGAATTAGTCGGCTGGAAGATTGAGTGGAGGGATGCTTCCAGAATGCAGCCAAAGAGATAATAAGGTGAGAAGGAGGAAACATAAGTTAAGAGATGTGAAGAATAGACCCAGAACAAAAAAGCTTCTAAGGAAAGTTCTGGAGAGTGTGAGAATTGATAATGGAGGGATAGCAATATGGGAAGAAAGAACAGCCAAGACTGAAGATGGACAAGAGTCCTCCGTTTTAAAGACAACCCTGAGTGCCGAGCAAGATAAAGTCCAGGATCTATGTAAAATCTGCTAGAAAACTCAGGCAGGATATGAAACCATATCAGGTTGACATTAGGTGTCCCATCTGGTGCAATACTTGATGAAGACAAAAATGGAATGGTACCTGTACAGTGATTAAAGAATCAGAGTAAAATCGTCATTCAGGAATAAGAACAACAACACATATATATTCAGACGTAAGTAGCACCATCTATCTAGCCTATTTACCAGGCAGATGCAAACGCAATTCAGAGCATGAGCTGGCTGTCAGCTCACCCCTCCTTATCTCCTTGGCCAGGCACAAATTGCACAACCATATGGAATGGCTCTGTACGTAAAAATTTGGAAAGTTTACTTCCAAAAGAATGCCTTTGAAAATACTACCAGAGAATCCACACCAGCAACAAAATGAATCTGAGAGGAAGAAATAGGATTTAAGAAGCAGCATGAGCAAAGAATTTTGTAAAAGTTATTGTTAAATATTTATTTTGATTTAAACACATTTTAATATCCAAATAAGTAAAATTGGAATTGAAATTGTAGATGATATCACTATGAAAAGTGACACCTTTGCTTTTCCACACTTTAGAGAGGTCTTTTACAGCAGATTTGCCCAATGCAATACTTCATTTGATTTGTTGACTGTTGCTTCCATGGGTGTTGATCATGGATCCAAGTAAAATGAAATCCTTGACAACTTCAATATTTTTTCCATCCAGTTGTGAGGATTTTTGTGTTCTTTATGTTGAGGTGTAATCCATACTGAAGGCTGTAGTCTTTGATCTTCATCAGTAAGTGCTTCAAGTCCT